>NW_027180486.1:0-117677 GCF_040956055.1 Brachionichthys hirsutus
TCCTACCATGCTTCTTTGCAAATCTGCTTCAGTTATTGATCACCCCCATAGATCCATATTCTCTAGAGTTCTGTAATCTTGCACATTTGTCTGAACCACTCCGATATTGGCTGGCTGAGAAGCTTCGGGGAAGTAACAAGAGAAACTTAAGTCCAGGCACGATAGATCAAAGGTATCGATACCTGATGTGGCGATCGGTGAAGGAGAAATTCATCAATATTCACACTCAGCTCCTTCATTTTCTGAAACATACGTGGGAAAAATAAATGCATTCAGTTAGAAACGGATAAGAGGAGGGGGTGAGATGGAGAGATAAAGAGGTGTGGGAGACAGAGGGGGCAGAGTGTGATAGAGAGATAGAGACAGAAGAGAACGATAAAGTGAGGGAGAGAGAAATGATAATCAGACAGATAAAGAGAATGAGTGCACTAGTTTAAGCTTAAAAGCTGCAGACATACAAAGTCTCTTCAAAATGAAAGTGTTAAAGCAACAAGGTGCGGAAAGAAGGGCTCTTCAAACAAAGCTGGGAAGTCAGCACATCAGTTTTTGGGTAATTTTGTACTTCCAGTACTGATATCTGCATTAAAACCAGACATGATAGTAACAGCTACACGTCGAAACAGGAAGAAGGACCTAGACAATCTTCCCTTCCCTTTGCAGGCTGGTTTATGCCCGGACTATGGTAATCAACGCAACCATAATCCAAGTCCTTGAGTGCAATGCATGGATCACCAGTGCAGGTGAGCCAGTGGACAGTGGATAAATCCTTAAAGTGTAACCAATCTCAGTACTCCCTATACAAGGATTTGTCATGAACAGAGGCGAAAGGCCGAACAGTCTGTTCATCTGGAAGCTCTGCTCAAGACTCCATTTAATTTAAAATTGATGGTATGGCACAGAATGCCAGTCCAAGTTTTGTGAGCCTAAATTGCAGTCAGCCGACTGAACGAGGGTGTTCCAGTGGTAGGGAGACACGAGAGTACAGCTAATAGCAGAATGTGTCGGGGTTTGCCATCCCTGCTGCACAAAGAGGTCTTTCATTTCCCTAAAGCGTGGAGGGGTAGAAAGCACAAAAGCAGAGCCCCTCAGGGGGGGGGGGGGCAATATAAGAAAGTCACTTATGTGTGTTCTGTTCCAACAAGTCGTTGCATATAAAAAAAGAGCATAAAGAACTTCACCGCTGAATAAATTTCATTTTATAATTTAAAACATCTACCGTATATTCCGCATCGCATTATAAGGCGCACCTTCAATGAGTGGCCTATTTGAAAACTTTGTCCACATATTAGGCGCACCGCGTTATAAGGCGCATGGAATAGAAACTACTGTAGTGGCTGGGGTTGCGCTATGCATCCACTAAGTGGAGCCGCGCTAAAGGGAACGTCAACAAAACGGTCAGATAATTCAGTCAGTCAAACTTTATTAATAAAATATAAACCAACATTCTGACAACTCTGTTCACTGCTAAAACAAGTGCATTCACAATACGGCACCGTACGTACCAGGAGCACAAAACCTATTGCAACATTGCATTAGCACACAGTTCTCTGACGGATAGACACGGTAACACAAAAACACTCACATCATTTTGGGATGTGTTTTTATATTATCTTTTTTAAATTGTGGGCTGAAAAGCAAAGTTAAACTTATTCTAGATTTTTTGTTTCTCGATCGTCTTTAAGTTGGACTGACTATTCTAATGTCTTCATATTTTACTGCCAGAGGTTAAACTGTGACGAACACGTCACTTCATATAAGAGCACTTCAGGCAAATTACTCATGACACATTTTGGGTAACCAGACGGAAAGGGATGTGGCTGACTGATCATAATCTTAGACGTTTAGAGTGTATTTTATAGAAGTCTTACAGAAGATCTGATTCCATGTATAGTGTTTGGAATGCGTGTGCACACACACACAGTTAATACGGTGACAGTGCAAATCATAGATTCAGTGAAGGCAGCATGGAGGAGGAGAGAAAGGCAAGAGAAGAGCCATGCAGGAGGAGGCGGTGGTGACGGTGGGGGCAGTGGAGGAAGAGGACGTGACAGGATTTACAATCAGATCATTAACCTTGAGAAACAAAATGGCCTCTTCGACATAAACGCTTATCAGGTGGACACCGTGCCAAAACAATGATTTGTGCACAAAACACACATTAAGCTTCAACTGATGCTTTCAACAACATATAAATAAATCGTTTTGCCCCATCCTGCATAAAAATAAAATTACATCCAAGCACAAATGTATTACATCGTGTGTTTATGCAGCAAAAATATGCTACAGATTAAGTGGAGCTGCGCACTGCTGTAATTTTTTTAAAAATAAATATCTGGACAAATGATGAAATCGTCAGGACATTTTGTCTCTTGTGAACTTTGACTGGCAGCGGTTTTCTGAAGTTGGTCCATGTATCATAATTGTTAGTACAAAAATTTCAGATTGGAAATTTTCAAAAACAGCATACTATAAAAATTTATAACCAGGATATACCTTATTCACTTAGTCCTCTGGTGGTTCCACAGGTAAGATTAATCTGCTTACATTATTATTAATGTTACAACATAGTTGTGTATAAACATTGTGTATATCTAAGTCTGATCTTTAAGATCTTTGCAAGATCTTTTAGCCTTGAGCACAAGGTGGCTATGTAGAATGTTAATGCTAATCTGCCATGCTATGGATTTGTTTATCACCTTGGTTTAGCATGTTTGCAAAATTTGACAGAACAGAAAAACAAGTAAAAATAAATTACAGCCAGCCTGAAGGGAATGTCTCTCAGAGTTCCACTAACACATTAACACAGCAAATGTCATGGTAACCCCTCATGTAAGTGTTGAAGCATTTTTTGGGGGGGGTCAGGATGTGAGTATTACAGTATCAGGCCAGATGCAGCTCACTGTGATTCCACACAACCATTGTTTATTTGTCAACAGTCTTAAATAGATCATTATAAATCTGTAGTGCATCATTCCTACTTCAATAAACCATTTGTCCAAAATAATTCACAGGTTAAATCGGAGAATGATGGCTTCCATTTGACAAACCCGAGCAGTAAATATCTAGAGTCACACATGATGCAAAAAAACAAACAAAGAAATTACCCGGCACAAAGGCTCATGGGATACAGGCAGACAAAAAGCCCTTTCAAAAGTTCATTACACAGCAGTCATGATTCGATGCCTTTAAACAGAAACAATAAAAGGCAATCATGTTCATCATCAATCATCAATGTCACTCTTCTTATCCAAATATCTATAAAAGCATCTTATTTTTCCTCATCTTTTAATTCATGCCATATTAAAACTGTTACAAATAGTAGTAGAAGACATTTCAGTTGAAAATTCTCTGCTGAATGGCAAAGCAGCGCTTCATCTTATTTATGTCAGTATACAGAAAACCAACTATTATTCAAATTCAAACAAACTAGTGACTGAAGTTACATTTCAACACTAATGCATTCAAATAAAAAGCCTCACTTAAGACTGAAATATAACAGTCATTTTGGGGCTTGTGTTATTTGAAGGCTACATGTTCAGATTCAAATTAGTTTAAGTTTAATATACTCCAGCATTAACATCACACAGCAAAACCCAGAAGAGCAATCAAATAAACACAATTATCTATTCAGCCAAAGGCATCTTTTATGTGTTTTAGAATGCAGTCAAAAAAGCTTTAAAAAAAAGAGAAGTAAACACGACTATTTATGTGAGGCTGGGAGAAAAACGAAACATTTAAAGCACTGATAATTAGATTTTGACGTGTGATCCCTAATTTTACCCTCGAGGACTAAAGTGCACAGTAGAGTTCCCACCCACAGAAACACTGACCACCTCCCTTCAGTTGAAGCATTTTCAGTAAAAAAAACACAGTTTTAGAATTCTGGACATAAACCAGTGAGGACTAAGTTTCTAATGGCTAATCCCAAACATTATTTTAAAGATAAGAAAAAGTTCATTAATTCTAAGTTGAAGCTCGTAAAACAAATGTAGTTTAAAATCATTTTCAAACTTAAAGCTGTTCAGGCAACACAATCCTTTGCCAGACATGTGACTTTACATCTCTAGTCTCTGGGTATATTATTATTATAGATAAGGACATGATTAATGTTAATGTTATATTTTTTATTATTTTATATCATGAAGTACTTTTATTTTTTCTTGTATTTGTATTTTCTGATTAGTTTTTTTTTCTTTTCATGTGACCATGTAGAATTAAACATATTGTGCGGGGTTGTAGCCATACTTACCTCTTCTAGAGGGAATGCACTTTTGACATTGTGGAGAAAGCACATTAACCCCTTTTAGACTGACTTTAAGAGACGAGACAAAAACAAGAAAACAAACGTTTATTAGACAGCAAAACCTGCTTTGTCTCTGAAAGGATGCAGTAAAAAAAGAAAAACGCTTAGAAACCTGAATGTTCTAAACGATCAAATATACAACAATCCTCCAGCCACCCATGGCAGGAGTGCGGTTTGATGGCCTTCGTGCTGCATTTAATCAAGGATTTTCAAAAGGAAGTGCACAACCGCATTCAACAACTTTGTTTTCAGGGTCTGTTTCTACAGGCTGCCATGACCTGAAATCCTCTGATGCACAACACCCAAAGATCAAGCAGATAGCTCAGGCGGAAGATTTTAAACTGTAACCTTTCATGGTGGTTGCTCAACATCTGTACATCGGATGCTTGGATGCTTGATTGAAAGGCAGCTTTGCACCTACTTCTCCTCTGACCCATCATATTCAAAGGAGGTCGGTTCCATCGTAGACCACAGGCTTGTCTAGACTCAGATGATACAACACTTTCTTTGAGATGAATCTGATTAACAGGAAAGAGAGGGCATTGCGATTGCCGTTAGTCCTTCCTGTTTAGATGCAAGTCAAATATTTAGTTTGTGCTAAATAGCTACCAAACTTCATGAGACAGCAAGACGTACCTGGAGAAAGAGTTGTCAAAGATGAGTATGTATTCTCCAGGGTTTCTGACTTTTAGTTCCCCCTGGATTGTCTCTTTGTGAGAGTTACAGCGCGTCAGTGGGATCAAGACCTGTGGAGGCAAAGACAGACGTCATTTCTGGCATTTTCTTTTTTTTTTTTTTTACCAGAGCAGAGAAATGCTGCTTTTGTTTGCAGAATGAGAAGTGCTAGCAATGGCTAATAGCATTTTATAAAATCAAAATGCAGAACAGAGTCTCCTTTCCAATCCAGAGTAATTTTAAATAATTTTGTGGAGAACAAAAGGATCTTAATCATTATGCCATCCCTGAAGCATGTAGAGCCTCAAAGCAACATCTGGTTATGATTTCTATGGCAACAGGTTTTGCGTGGACATGGTCCGGGGCCGACTGCATTTGTTCCTTACCTTGGCCTGCTCCAGCGGTGTCTCCGTAGTCTCTCTGTAGACCACACTGAAGGAGATGCTCTTGGGTTCGGAGGTGAACGTCCAGCTGACAGTAGGACCAGGACTGCTCATGGTGAAGAGGATGGTGCTGTAACAGCTGGACTTGATGAAGAGCTCTCGGGCTTCATCTCCAAACTGTGAGATGTCTTCCACTGCGAATCGGCCAGAGAGTCTACAGTTGGAGAACAAAAAATGAGGCAGCGAAGATTAAAGTATTGCAGAGTGGCAAATATTAGCGTATAATCAGTGATCAGTAGCCAAGACAACAACAACACAAAAGGTGATGTCAATGCTGTTTCTTCTCTTGATGATTCTTTCATTTGTAGTTTCATTTAGTCCATTTAATCCAGGATGAAAGAAGCTCCGGCGGCTCCAGGTCTAACCAACGATGACTCAAGTGACATCAGTTCATGTAGAGGCACAAATGGTTTGTACACATTTTATGAAACAGCATTATCCAAGATGTGTAACTGACTTTCAGGTGTAAAATCAAGGTCCCCCTTTAAGGATTCACAATATATTCTAGATTAGCAGCTAAAGGTTCGATCTTAACTAAACAGTTCTCCTGCTGACACGACACCTTAAAGCTTCCTCCCTTGTTACTCCAGAATCCTGTCCCTAATTAACAGGAGACAAACAAAAACAACTCCCATTTAGGAAGACCCACACCACATAGATTAATATATCCCTTCCCATTTTAAGACTTAGAGCAAAGATTTCATCAGAGGAATACACGATGAACTTCATTTGAAAAGCTTTTGACTCGATTCTTGTGACCAATTCTTTTAATAATTGAATGTGAAACTCACGTGAGTTCCCCAGACTTTAGCAAGCAGATCTCAGCATCCTGTACTGCAGGACTGGTGTCCTCAGTTTCTTCTGATGGGATGTCCCCTGTACTGGTTAAGCTGTTGATAGAAAGATGGACAGAATTTATATACATTTGTGAAGCTCAAGGAAAGACATGTCTTTGACATGGCTCCCATAGTATACACAGAAAAAATATATAGATATCAATATATACAGCATTAAAATCAGACAATACACATATAGTACAGCTGCACAAGTATATCTGCTGCAAATACTGATAAAATTGCTGTTTTCACAGCAATCCATGTAAAAGACAAAACAAGCTACACTTCCTTTTACCATTTTTATGAACAATGAACAAGTGAGATACTTACGACTGTGCTGCCCTCTGCTGTCCATTTTCTGAAGAGCAGGCGGTAGCAAAAGAAAGGGAGTCACTGTCGAAAACCCCACTCACTTCCTCCTCTGTGATGATGTCAAAAACACCATCATCCTGTTTGCCATCTTCACCAGACCCTAGAAATGAGCGTTTGGATTGTATTGCGTATTGTTCTGGATGTGTCTGCTAAAAAAACTAATTGAAAGCAGGCGTTAAGCTCATCTTACACACTGTGTGTGTGTGTTTAGTAACCTGAAATACTGGTCAAAGCTCTCCCAGCTTGCAGCAGTCGACTGAAAGGTGTCTCTGGTGTGCTGGTAGTCTGTTCCTCCTGCGGGTGGCGCTCAGCTACTGCACTGCGCTGGCTGGAACAGCGTGCGCAGCAACGTTCTTTGCTGCCGCCCTGCTGAGTGCTCACGGTGTTGCTGCAGCAGTTGTAGCAGAAGGGACGCCCACACAGTCTGCGAGTCGACGAGGCCCGATGGCATAAATTTAGTTTTGCTCCTTTCAAAATGCAAATTATGCTTTGTGTGTAAGACGAGTTACTGCGTATTGTGCACTGAACATATCTGAAATAAACGAATGTTTTCTTGAAAGCGGTGAGACACGAAGCACATTAGAAAGCAAGCAATTTGTGATAATTTCTCAGCTTTGATCTTAAAAAATATATCTTAAAAATATTTCCCTCTCAGACAAGAGGGCCCAGTCTTTATCTGGACTTTATGTAATCATCAGTGAGTGCTGCTCTTCTGCAGAATGTTAGATGTGTTGTTATTGGTTAGCGTGATTGATATATTACTTTGTAATGCACGACCATCTGACCTGCAGTTGTACTTGCGAATCCACCAGCTAAACTGACTATGACAACCTAGACAGTAGTTGACATCCCTCTCCGTCTCCTCGTCTCGTAGTTTTTGCTCAAACTCCAGGGCATCCGTCTTCTGCCAGAGTGCATCTTTCTCTCTACAGAGAGCATCAGTTACGTTTGGATATGCAATTTAAGCATGTTTGTATCCAGAACAAAGTCTGAAATCGAGGTACCACCTTGATTTGTGCGTATAAAATCAAGTTATCCACACAATGAAAAAACTAAGCCAAGATAAAAGACAAACCCAATAAGGCTAATAATTAGCATGCTAATAATACCTGATGAGTTCGACAAGCCTTTCCTCCAAATTGATTTTAGTGCGGTAAAGATCATCAAGCTCAGCAGCTGTCCTTAGATCAAAGCTCTGTTTGTCCTGTGTGACTCTCCGTAGAGTTCCGCTCATCTCCTGACATGACAGCTGAGCAACCGCCAGATCATCCTCAGACCTGAATGCATACAAACACAGGCAACATACTAATTTGTCAAAACGGGACTGGGCTCCTCAGCAAACATTTTGGCCTCACATACTGTATATATTAGGATTTAATAAAAAAAAAACTCTAGAAAGTTAGCAAAATGCATGGATAAATCATACAAATAGTCAGATGTTTTTATTTTAAAAGGGACCGTTTTTTCCACAGAGCTCTAATTGATCCAGAATGTGTGATTATGAATACTGTATCTCACCTTGATAAATTCACTTTCAGATGGATTATCTCGTCTTGTTGCTGCTGGATGAGCTTTTGAGACTCCGCCATCTGGGCGTTTTTCTCCTCAATCTGTTGGCAATATCTCTGGTTTTCGGTCTGCAGTCAATACAGCAGAGCAAGAAATTATTTCTGGTTCTTTGTGATTGTGCCTGTGACAGCAATGTTGTGATTACTTCAATTGCTGATGCACAAAAACATGGAGAGCGATACAGACATGCATTTGGTAAACTGTGTTTAGCAGTTTAAGAAACACCTTCGGACTTTGTTGGTGATAACAAAAACAGCTTCTCACCTCAAGTTGTTCACGTTTCTGTTCCAGGTCGTCCATTTTCACCTGCTCCCGTGTCAGCAATAATTTCACTTCCTGTAACTCTTGAGTCACAACCTGAATGCGGACAAACACCACAGAATCATCAACTGCTTCGCTGGCTGGAACTAGAACTTAGAATGTTCACAACCAGGGTGCTCAAGAGAAAAAAAGGCAGAGTAAACAGTAAAATAGTTTATCAGAAGAAATATCATAGCATAAATACAAACACTACAGGCTGATGACAAAAAAATATCACTTCACCACATGCTTGATTATGTTTGTTTCTTACACTGAAATGTTTGTGACTAACCTCGAGCTGGCTGCTGTGGCTCATGGATTGGCTGCCGAGCTGGAGGTGGAGGGCCTGAATCTCCCCGTGACTTGCCTCCTGTGCAGATTCTGCTTCTTGTTGGGATTTATCCAATTCTTCCTGAAGCTCCTGCTTGGTTTCCAACAGTCTTTCCTCGTCAGTGAGCTGATCAAGCAGTCGTATGTTCTCCTGACGAAGCTGCTCGATGCAGACATTCAGCCTTTCTGCCTCCTGAGTTGTCTTCTCCTCCAGCTTGGTTGACGAGTCCTCCCAGCGGAGACGTGCTTCTTCATTCTCAGCGGTGAGCATACAAACACGGACACCAAGTTCAGCTGTTTCTGTGCTTGCTCTATGGAGGGCCTCGCTGGATTCACTGTTCTCCACACACAATGCATCATAATACAGCTTCAGTTTATTGAACCCCTCTGTGGAGGCCGTCACCTCTGCAGCTAGGCGTGCTCGAGCCTGTGCCTCGCCGTCACGCTCCCGGATTAAAATCTCCTCTCGCTCCTGGGATCTAAGAATCTCATCCAAATGCCGGCGGTTCAGCTCCTCCACCTGGGCTTTGAGTTGATCTGTTAAGTCTCGGAGGTCTTCTCTGGAGGACTCTGTCAATTCTTGCAGTGCCTCAACTTTCATCCTCTCCTCAGTTCTTGCAAGAAGCTGAGCCCTGAGCTCCACTACCTCTTCCTGGAGCCTTTGTACCTCTCTCAGGTTGTGTTCTAGTTGAGCCTCTGCTATAACTAGCTTGAAAGGCATCTCTTTAGTTTCCACTGAGCATGTCTGATGCTCATCTTGAAGTGTTTGCATTTTTTCATTGTTCTCTGCAGCTCCTTTTTCATTGTTCAGTTCCCCAGTCCTGCTGTCCGGCTCCCCGACTCGAACTTGCAGAAGCCCACAGGTAAAAACCTGGTCTCTCAGTTTAACCTCACTTTCCTCGAGTTTATCGAGTAGTTCTGCTTGACTTCTTTGGGACACTGTGAGGTTCGTCTCTAACTTAGCAGTTTGGGCAGTGAGCAAGTCTATTTCCAGTTGAGTTGTGGTTAACGACTTCTTCAATGAGGACTGAACGTCCAGAAGCTCCTTGTACTCCTGCTCCAGAATCTTTAATTGAGAATCAGACATTTCTTTCTTGATGAGGGTCTTCTGGAGAGTCTCCTCTAAATGCAGGTTTTCATCCAGAAGCTGCTTCTCACGATCTTCCACACACATTTTTGAAGCCTCTACTCTGTCCTTTAGGTGTTTCTCGGAGGCTCTCAAAGAAGCTAGTTGTTCTAACAAAGCATACCTGGCCTCGGTCAGCTGTATGATGCTGCTCTCACTCTTTGCAACTGTTTGGAGTAGCTTAGCGTTCATTTCATTGCAATTGCTGCATTGGCAATTATTGTCGGGGTTATCTATTTGATTACAGGAATCTTCATGGTCATTTATTCTAGAGCTCAAACTTTCATTCTCAACATTTAGTTTCTCCAACTGCTCCTCTAAATGCTTGATAGTCTCTGAGCTAATGGCTAGCTCTTTGTCTCTGTTTTTTAGGGTTGTTCTTATATCCAGGAGGCGACTCTCAAGCTCCTCGTTCAGGCTAGCGCTCATGCTAAATCTCTGCATTTCCTCCCCCCTTTCCTCCAGCAATCTTTTCCTTAGCTCCTCTGCCTGCCGCTCTCTGCACTCCAGTGATTCTTGTAGATCCTGAAGCTGGGCTCGCAAGTTCCCAGTCTCCTTCTCTTTCAACGTCAGGGCCCCCTGAATTCGACTGACTGCACTCTGGAGATCTTCCAGCCGTTGAAGTGCTTCCTCGCGTTCAACAATTGCTCCAGCTTTGACTTCAGCCAGCTTCTCTTCATTGTTGTGCGACTCCTCTTCCCTGATTTGTAGTTCCTGTGATAGTCGCTCAACGTGTCTGGCTCTATCCTCAGCCTCTCTCTTTGCCTCCAACCTCTCCTCCTCTATTGTCTTGAGTTTATCCAGGAGTTCCTGAATTTTCCAGGCTGAGTCGCAGTAGCTAGTCGTTTGTTGTCCCTTTTCTTTAAGTGTCTCATCCAACTTGGAGAGAAGTTCCATATTTTTATTCTCAGCAGCTGCGAGTCTGTCCTGAAGCTCACCGTTTATCGCTTCCCTGCAGGTTTCTGTCGTCTTGCAACCATTAGTTTTACTTTGGGATTCAGTGCGCACTGAATGGCAAGAGGACTTCCGAGCTTCTAATAACTGGCCTTGAAGGTCTTTAACCAAATCTTTCAGTTCAGTAGCCTCTTTGCCCAACACCTGAACCCGGACCAGAAGCTCTCGCTGTCTGAGCTCAGACTGGTCAAGCTCAATGCGGAGGTTCTCCCCAATGGAACACGTAGAAGGTTCCCCCAGTTCACCAAGAAGACTTTGACTCAGGTCCGATACTGGGAGACATTCCTGTGCCTGGTCAGTAAAAAGAAGAAGACAACACTGGTCAGCAGATTTAAAATCCAAGTAGTCACATTCTAAAGTGCACAGTTGTTGCATAGTTAGTTGAATACAATTACCCGTATGTGTACCTGTGAGTGCGTGTAACTGCTAACGAGGCTGTTAATGCTGGAGCAGCGACTGGGAGGCTTCCACAGGAAAGCTGATGAGGCACTTCCTAATGTTCGCCTTGCAGATAATTAGACACAGAACAGGTCTTTCAAAAACTGATAATTGGTAAAAGTCAAACAAGAAAATAATTTTAACAACGAAGAGGAATTTAAGTTAACATAAATGAGAATTTAAGAGGTGGTATAGCAGCACCAAATACATTGAACTTGATTAAATGTTTAACAACAGAGCACCGTCTTCATTTTTCACATGACTAAATTATTACAAACTTCTTCCCCTGATTTTCCAACCGCTTGTCAAAACATACAGATTTGGGTGGGTGGGTTTCCAGGTAACTCATACAATCACAACTTACCAAACAAACTGGAAATGATAAGCAGAAGAGGTACTTTCACTTAAGAGAAACTAGAGGGAATTTCAACATATCAAACATACCTCACGTGCGTTTGTGAATTATATAATCTTCAGAATCTCTGCTAGAAGTAAACTTTCGATTTTCATTTTGAGACTGACTTTTTAAGTCACTGGTGTTTTGGATCTTATATATTTATTCCGCCTCTCTCATACACACTAAAAGCACAGCCTGTCCTACACTCCTGGGTGTCCACCCACATGCCTCGTTACACACCTGAGATCTGCATTGCATTGTCTTATACTGTAAGATTTAATAGTCAAGTGATGCACAACAGCAACAGAAAAATTCTGCTGAAAGAAAGTAGTGAAAGCTCTTTGGAAAGGTGCTGATGTGAGGAACAGCGATCAATTCTCACACATCGTCAACACCCACAGGCACATTCAAATATCTTTTTTTTTTTAAATAGCTGTGAACGTGCAGAGTGATCAGATAATTAAGTGTTACTTAATGTTGTGAAATATCTGAAATAACTTCCAACACAATTTTCCATTAGCTGCATTAATCCAGTGATTCATCTTAATTGCTCAGAGGTAGTGAGCTCGGATGTGTTTTCTGAGGTGTAGAGATAATCGTATGGCTGTCCCTTAATGACGCTGGTGTTAAAACTGACTTCTTCTTTTTTTAAATCAAATCTATAGGATGAAAACACAATCACCAAGTTTTGGATCTCTAAGGTTAATGTTAATAAATCAGCTACCTGGTACTTACTTACAACATGATATTGCTTTATATAATTATGCTAATACAAGTCAGATTTGTGTGGCCCACTCACAGACGTAGAACACTATATATTGCATTTCATTCTAATTTGTATTTTTTAGAATAGACATTTATAGGTCGCAACTGCTTGTCGTTTTACAAGGACGGAGCTGTAACATTTACACCATTATCTCTAATCAGTTTACCAACAATGTTGAATCCCTTAACTAACAGTGTTGTTAGTTATTTATAGTTGTTCAACAAAAGGATGTAAACTGATAATTGTTAGTCTCAATAGATATCCCAGAGATGAGTTACCTTGCGAAGTTTGGCCAATCAGCATCAAGGTCGTAACCTCTGGCTGCCACATCATACTGGATCTGGTTGAGTTCATAAAGATTGTTGATAATGTCAGCTGTCACGCGGGACTTGAGGAAGGGACTTCGGGCATAATACCAGTCACTGTGCGAGAAGAATACAGGCAGTAATACATAAAACCACTTTAAACTCCCGAATTTATAGTGGGATTGTAATGGCTTTACTCCAAACGCTCTCCGTATAAATGCTACAAAGGTATAATGGACGATTGTATGACGACCTGCGTCTGAGGCGACCACTAAGGAAGCAATGGCAATGAATCTGACATCCGTACGCAAGGCAATAAGACGAGACGGGGTTGTGACTCATTGACAATAAAATCCCTAAAATTGGGAGATTAAAAAAGCAGCGAGTAGCAGTGCACAGTTATAATGAAGAAATGTCTGCCAACTGGGAGTGTGTCGAGCTCCTCGTCCTCCAAACAGACAATGTCAACATCGTTGTTATTTTACCCCTTATCACACAAATGTTAAACCGAACCATAAACCTTGATGCAGCTATTATGCGCTGCTGTTGCTTTGATCACCGTAAACAAATAAAGGTGCAGTAATGGAGGGTCTTTGTTGTGGCACTGTTGTGTGATCTGTGTAAAAAGAAATTATTACAATAGCTTTCACTTTTATTTTTTAGAGCGAAGACTATTTGTGGAAATGAGCTGTTGAGCAAGCCTTTACGTCATCTCTGTTACAAGACAATAAATAATGAAGGAACTGAATGAAGAGCAAAGATGACGCTCAATTGAGCTTTAGAGGGATTAGTAGGTGGATTTTGTTCGACACACACCCAGAGACATGCATGCACATGATACAGAGAGTGTCAGAGAGACAGCCTGCAGCCTCACCGGTCTCATTTACAAAGACATACAGTACATGTAAAAGGATTCATGATTATCTTGGACAACAGGTTTGAGGAAAGCATGAGGAAGTGGAAGTTAATGGGTGCCACTTTCTTGAAAAACAGAAATAAGACATAAATCAGGAAGTGAGAGTAACAAGAAGGGTGTGTGTGTGTGTGTGTGTGTGTGTGTCTCTGACCTCGTTACTTTCTGGTTTATGAGGCATTGCTGCAATGTGTCAGCGAGACGCTGGTGAACGAGTGAGTACCGGATGAAGGCCCTTCCCTTCCCCAGTGACGTCTTCAACTGAGGACAGAAAATGATACAGTTAAGTCAGGGACATCTTTCATGAACAAATCAGAATTGTAGTTTCACAATTAATTATATCGCATCAGTTAAATTTTCAGCTTGATCAGTTTACCAGGAGCCTGGGCAGCTTATGTTTTTAATGCCACTTAATTTCATGCATGTTTGTGGAATGGGTTCAAAAGTTGGTTCTTATGGAAACAGCATGACTTTGGTTGTTGCCATTTTCTTTTTCCTGTTTCTAAGCATTTAAAAATGAAATGCAGTGTATTCTTGTTTAACTTGAAGTGTCAGAATGAATGAACCCAATCCAGTTTTAGTTTAAATTGAGTGTAAGCTTTGTGTCAAAAATAAATGGCACTTAAGGATGCTTAAGCTTAAAGGTCGTCACTGTTCAGACACTCAATGTTCTGTGTCATCTGGAAGGACACACTCTCCAATCCATAAGCAGATGGAGGGATATAGGTGAGAGCACAGACATTCAGAGCCACCATAAGGGCACCAGCTGGAGGCTTCTGCCAGACTGACAGAAATGAAACGAGAAGAGCAAACACAGACTAAAAGTAATATTTTAAGGAGTAACTTAAAGTTTCTAATAAGTAATGAGCAGTCAGTTGATAATGTCCAATGTGTATAACTCTGTGATGACATTTTTAACTATATTTATGCTTTGCTATATAATAACATTTTAGACTTAAGACTTTATGTCATTCAATAATGAGCTGCATCACGTTAGATTGACTCCGAGGTATTTAGCATCATCATCCATCATTGAAATCAATGAATGGCTGATCTTCGTACATTTTCATACTCTTGGTTTGACAACATCTGAAGATTTGAGATCGCCTTGGGCTCTGACAGTCAAAAGTCACATTAATGTGGAAAAACATATCAAATCACTTTAGAAATAGAATACTAAAAACAAAAGGACAGGGGGCTGGAGGACAACAAAGAAAATGCATTACAGTCTTGATGCACAGGCATTTATATTCACAATCACTGACTTCCTTCTAGGAGGGAAAACCTGCAATGACTAATGGTGAAAACAATGAGGTACCTGACATTAAAAATGTCGAGTATTTATATATATTATAGCTATTTCATATCTTTTGGTTTGAGATGTTGCAACGACAAAACTAGAAGGATAAAGCACCTCTTTTAGACTTACCTTTTATAGACTAAGCAATTACGGCAACCACATTAAAAGTATGCCTGATGACAATAACATTTATTAGTAGCAGCCATATCAGACACAACAAAATCAAAAGTCACATATTAAATATCCTTAAAAACTAGGACTAATTTGACTGTTTATCCCAACGTAAAGCTCACCGTGATAAATTACCAAGGTAGGAGGTGAGGAGAAAACAGTTTAGTTCAACAGTACAGTTGTTACAGCAGCTATTAAATTAGCAACGCTGAGTCTTACTGTTCCAGATTGAGCAGATGAGTCACATGGTTATAGTCACTGTGAATGTGTTGAATGATGTGGCAGGCCAACGCACAAATGATCGCTGAGTGTGTTGCACAGGAGGATCACCTCAGGGATGGCCTTGACAAAGCGGATGCCATCATTAGCTCCCTTGATCCTAATCAAGCAGTCACAAAAGTAGTCCCAGTAGTCTTTCCTCTGGCCAAGAAGAGTTGTCTTCTCCTTTTGGTCAAACTGAGAAACACACATCTCCTCATTATTGCATTACCTATCACTTTGTTTGTTGCTTGTCTGGCAAAATGTATAGAACAACAGGTATTCTGGTTTGCATAAAAAGTTCTCCTCAAACATAATTAACCTTGAAAGCTAGTGCATATAATGTTCATGTGGGTGCAGTGGAGAAAACAAGTCATTTGTGTGGGTGGATAAAGAAATACAAATGTTTATATGGACGAGCCCATCCGCATCACAAATATGGATACAGCTGAGAAATGTCCTCACAGTTGTTAAAAATAATAATCCATAGCATACTGCATATTTGTTTCGCAGCTCACTTGGCTCAATGTGACTCACATGCAGACTCAATTGTCTTTACATTTGTGCTGTTGTGCTGTGATACCATACCTGCAGCAGGTATTCTATCTTATAGAAGAACTTGTGCAGGCTGGCGCTGTCATCAGTTATGGGTTCACCACTCTCATTGTGTTCTTTCCTCATGTCTAACACTGCATCTAAACAAGACAGAAACAACATCCTAAACACTGCTATGCACAGACCGGGAAAGGACAAGGTATATACTGTTAGCAGCTTAATTACCATGCAGATCTCTGATTATTCTCTGCAGTTGATTATCTCCAACTGATGAGGACGATGCCATTGCAGGACGAGGGCAGTGTCTTTAAGAACGTCTGCATGTGGGGTAGAAATAACAGAGACAACATTAAAACTGTTTTCAATATGCTGGAATTGATTAATATCCATGGAACAAACATAATCCATGAGACAGAAACAATATGGGGAAAAAAGCCACCACGACAAGGATATATACACAAACTGTACTACCCTAAATTATATTTGCCTCTGCTGAAAAATTCTGCTTTAATAAAATATATATATATATGCGTTAATAAGTGAGACAATTGACACATTCCAGATTGGTCCACGGATTTAATTTGGTGAAACAGCGGCTCAGGGAAAGTTAGCAACATTCGCCTTCAGTCGGAGGAGGAACATTTAAAGCTGTGACGACAGGTGGGAGCGCATGACTGCGGAGACAGCGTCCATACCTTACCAGCTGCTTCTGACAACAGATGCATTTAATGTCAGCTACCGCCACCATTACTAAGCAGCGAGGTTGTCTCCTACACTGTCAAAAGGCTTCAAAAACAGCAACAATTCCCTGACACAGTCCTCGTTTTCTCAATGCTGGCGAGAGCGCCTGTGCTGAGCTATTAATTTCCTGGTCGTGTTAAATGTAACTTGATCAAATAAGCCGTCTCTATTGAGTTTCGTCTATTTAGTAAACGAAGGAAACCATTTATATACCAGATTTACACTGAAATAACAGACGTACGCGATAAGTAAAATTGTCCAGCGTCCTGTTTGTAGACGATACAGCAGAAACCTGCTACCGCAGGGGGGGCGGGCACTGGGAGTGGATCGACATTCCTACTGGATAAATGGCTTCCTGTTCCTGAGAAAATCAGTCCAAGTTTGGTTGAGGATGAGAGAGAAATGATATGTAAACAAACGCAGAGGAATGTTTCAAGTTTGATGTCAGTATTTTATGAAGTATGAAATGAGAACATCTATGAAAAATAATTTTGTGACGAGGTGTTTTACATATTTGTATGATGTGAATTTTGACAAGATAATATGCCATTGACCTTTTGACATGTCTATGATAATTATACAGGTAGATCGGTAAATCAAAATATTTCTCTATCTCCTATTTAAAAACCTTTATGAATTTATATATTTTCATTTCATTAAGAATGTTTGATTAAATACAGCCTCAATATAATTAATACAAAATAAAATGAAAAATTATACGCATGACTATGATCACCACCTGGTGAATATGTGCCACTGTGCACCACATTTCAGTCTAAGGATTTGTAATGCATCATATAATATTGAAGGAATATACATATAAATAAAATGTGGTCCTTGACAATATATTTGATATGTATTATTTTAATGAACGCCGTTTAGTGCAAAAAAACCTGTTTTTTAAAGAAATACCCTAGCACAGAGAACTAACAAAGAACTTCTTCAAAATATGCAACAAACATATAATACAGTTCAAAATAAGAAAAACGAATTACCATAATCCAAATAATCACCAGGCTCTAGATGGATACCCAAGATTAGTTTTACCATGTGTGAATTCTGATGATGCAATTAAATTTGTTCTTGAATAAAATCATTAATTAATGTCCAGAAAGGTATTTGTGTAAAGCTCAAAAACAGAGGGAGTAAAAAAAAGATTAGTAAATGTTAATATATTATATTAATTATATTATTTTGTTATTAATATCAACAACAATGTGCATATGCTAACAATTCTTAAATAATATAAATAGTCAGTAAAAACAAGTGTTAATTGTTAAAAGGGAACCTATCTTGTAATGTTACACCCACAGACAGCAGATCTGAAAAAGGTGCTTGGTTTCTGTTCACCTATGAGGTCAATAGTTTTATAATCCCCAGTTTAGTTTCCCTGTGACATTTGTCCAAAGAACTCTGATGCTTGCACAACCTTAGGGCAGGTATAGTACATTTCTATCAATTAAATGACATGTTGATCTCTCACAATGAAGTTGACATTTATAATGTTTTATCTTGTAAAATTATTTCTTGTTTTAAAAACATATTTATAACGTGTACTATGTGAAAAGTGCAGTCAGTGTGGTGAAAAAATAAAAGGTTGAGGTTAGCGGTCACAGTACGGATCTTTTAACAGTAACAAAAATAATAAAAATGAAACTTCTGTTGAAATAAATTAAGCACACATTATATTGACTGTGCTATTTGAAATATTTGGTTACACACATATTCAAGCTGAAAGTTCGAATCAGTTCGAATGATGCTGAGCTGTAGCTCAGCATCATCCTCACATTTACAGCAGAACGTCAGCCTTGTGGGGAAAACAAAAAATACCACAGGAGTGTCCAAACAATCTGAATTCTATTTGTCAGCTAAATGTTTAATTTCATTGTAAGCTGTTGTCTCTGTCAGCCACTCGCGTGAGGTAAGCTGACGGTGCTTACATGAAGCAATCTTGACAAAGAAATGCTAATCTCTTCATAAATAATGCAATTTTTTTCAAATGTTTTTGTTTATTCTATAATGAATTGTATTCAGATATACTGCCATTTAATTGAATCTATTTCTATTCAAAGCAAAATCATTGGACTCTATTTAAATCAGAAATTGTACAGATGGATAAGCTCACAGTCTAAGCAAATAAAAACTAAAGTGTTAAACCCCTTTAAGAATTCTTTTTTGAATTTAGATTCTGGCTTCTTGCTGAGGGAACATGGAGACGACTGAAGACTTTGCAGTCGCAGCTACTTCAAGCATCACGCTTGACCCAGGATTTGACCCAACCACAGACTATTTTTCCTACAACTATGATGATGAACTGTGTGACAAAACAAGCATTGTGCACTTTGGAGCCATCTTCACTCCTGTGTTGTTCTCCTTTGTAGTGATCCTTAGTCTGTTTGGCAACATCATGGTCATTATCATCCTGACAAAGTATGAGAATCTAAAATCCCTCATCAATGCCTTCATCTTGAACCTGGCTGTGTCAGACCTCTTCTTCACCGCCGGTCTGCCTTTCTGGATGTACTATCACATGTACGGATGGACTTTAGGGGAATCTGCATGCAAAATAGTCACATTTATCTTCAATGTTGGCTTCTACAGTAGCGGAATCCTCCTCATCCTGATGACTGCTCAACGTTACGTAGCCGTCATGAATCCTCTGTCTGACATCGTGTCCCCCAAAGGCCTATACAGTGTCCTGGTATCTCTGGCTATTTGGGTAGTGAGTGTACTGGTTTCATGTCCAGCTTTAATCTTCACCAAAGTCCTGGACCAGAGTCACTGTGTATATGTGAATTCTTATTGGAGCTTATGGGGAATCTACCAGCAGAACATTCTCTTTGTTGTCACTTCAGTGGTATTCCTTTTTTGCTATTCTCAGATCATGTGCAGATTACTGCGACCCGCTGCCCAAAGAAGAAAGAGCAAAACCTTAAAACTTATCTTCATTCTCATGTTTGTTTTCTTTCTGGGCTGGGGACCTTACAATATAATAATATTTCTACAGTCGCTATATTTTTGGCCCCAGCCATATGCGGACTCAGAGGCTCTGGCTCAAAGCTGTGAAATATCAAAGCAACTGGATTATGGCATGTACATTAGCCGTCTCTTTGCCTTTTCACACTGCTGCCTCAATCCTGTGTTTTACGTGTTTGTAGGAGTTAAATTCAAAAACCACTTAAAGAGAATGCTGAAGAGCTGGGGCCACAACAACAGCAGCGTTCGCAGAAGCAGGCAAAGCCGAAACACAATCACATCCATAACAAGTGGTGATGAGTTCTCTTTGTAATTTAGACAGCAGAAGTGAAACCCCAACTTTAAGACAGGATAAAGACAAAATAATCAAATGCAAATCCTGTATTTCCTTTACAAAAATTACTGATAATTTTGCAGCAGCAAATCTTTAGTAGGGTAAACTGAACAGAGCAGAAAGTACAACTGAAGTAGAAATAAAGACCTGTTTCTAATATTAGCCTGCTTCAATAAAGGATTGGTCCCCTCTGATGTGGAAACAAATAATTACAAAATGTGGCAACTAAACATCCAGGCGTGTAACATGCTCTTTTGGCTATCAGAGTTTTCTGCTGCATCCACACCAGATCTTGGCACAATGGGAACTCAGTCGGAGCAGGAAATGTTTAGTTTTCTCCCAGCAATGGCTGCGGTAACGGTAGAGATGATCATACAGATGAATATGCTAAGAAAATTCTGGCTAACTTCAGCATGTTAACACTGTCATAATAAAATGGGTGATCTGGTCTACAATGTAATGACTTCTTTAAAGTTGCAGCATGCATCTGATTCTGATAATAATCATGTATTGTTTTTGACATAGTAAAACTGGATATGATTCACTTTGATTTCCTGGATTTGATCTTTTTCACCTTTTGGATCAAATATTTTTAAAACATCTCTTCAAATATTTCATAGACACACTCTCTTTTACAAAATGTATATAACTTTTAATTGATTTGCTATAATGTTTATTTTCACATGATGCCATCACTGATTCTTTCAAGCTTTCCAGTGAAATAAAAATCACCTAATTTCACTTCTGGACTGTCTCTGCCATTTCCAAGTAAAAAAACAGAAGTTCTGACAAGTTTCTTTTGCTTGAATTGTAAGTATATTTATTCTCAGAATCAGCACTTCTGACTTAATGTGAAAGTAAAAGAGAAACCACAACTATGATTTCCTCTTCTTTCCACAGATTTTCCTTCAGGCCGCCTATAAAGTCGACGCTACGGCCGATTCACGGTAACTTTCTCTGTATTTACCATAAATACTGATCTTGCAGACAATAGTAAGTATTTTGGAATATTTTGCAAAGGATTAGTTTAGGTAAAATAAATACAGTGCATGAAAAAATTGTACATATGCTCAGTTTTAAGTACATTTTGTCAAATAATGATGTGTTATTTTTTTCCTAGAAATCATCAACACCACAATGAGCGACGGAGATGACAACACCAGTCTGGATGTGGTATACTATTGTGATGAGATGTTTGACTTTGAAACCATCAGTGGTGCTTTCTTCATTTTGATCTTCATCTTCAGTCTCACAGGGAACATTCTGCTCTTGTGTGTTCTCTTCTTTTATGAGAACCTCAGAAATGTCACCAATATCTTCATCCTGAACCTGGCCTTCTCTGACTTGGTCTTCACCGTCACTCTTCCTTTCTGGGCCACCTACCACCTGCACCACTGGGTCTTCGGTGACTTCTTCTGCAAATTTATGACTGCAGCATACGTGGCTGGTTCATACTGTAGCATCATTCTGCTGACTGCCATGACTGTGGATCGTTTCATAACAGTGGTGCTGCACTGGCCAGGTAACCCTGTAAGGAGGCAGCGGTGTGCAATGGTCTCTTGTGCAGCTGCCTGGCTCATTAGCATTGCAGCATCTGTGAGCGACGCTATCAAGGTGGGAGAGGAAACTGACTGGAACAATGTTTCCAAGTGTGAATTTTCCTCTGGCGGATCTGATGTCGACCTGGGATATTACCTCCAAATGTCACTGCTCTTTTTTCTCCCGTTTGCAATCATTGTTTTTTGCTATTCTGCCATCCTCAAGACAGTTGTGCAAGCTTCAAACAGAAAGAGCCACCATACTGTCGTGGTGGTCTTATGTATTGTAGCAGCATTTTTTATCTGCTGGGGACCTTACAATACTATAATCTTTGTCCAGTCTTTGTACAAACCCAAAGGCTGTTATGAATATGATAACTTATACATTGCTTATTCAATTTGTCGCATACTTGCTTTTTCCCACTGCTGTATGAACCCTCTTCTATATATGCTCTCAAAAAAGTTAAGAGGACATTTTTCACAGCTTTTACACTGTGAGAATGCCAGGAAGAAGAAACGAGAGCGAGGAACTGGACCGATCACTTCTGTTATTCAGAATGTTGCTTTTATTGCACAAAACTCTGCTGTCGTGTTGGATCTACCCTCCCAATAGACATTCATAGTTACATGCATTTATTCAATCTATTAATGCTTTTTGGCTTTTTTTATGTATCTCATCACTCTGGTATGCTTAAAATTATCTTTATGTAAATGTATTTTAAATAGAATAAGTAAATGATTGCATCAAGGAGGAACTAAAACCTGATGGTGAGCATGATAATAAGTTAGAATTCTTTATAATTTGCACTTTTTCAGCCTGCTGGAATGAATGTTGATACTTAACTGTAATATATTTCAGGTAAACTCAAATTTAATTTTTTTTAGTAATATATTCCATTGATGCAGACCAGGATGTTTAAGTACTTTTCTTTGGGAGAATAAATGGACCAAAATACCTGGTCAGATCAAAATATGGAAAAAGAAGCAATATATGTGTTCATGCAGACCTATAATATTTAGCTACATTATTCCATTGATCTAACTTCTTAATCCCCCTTTTTCCCCTCTCTGCGTTCCAGATATTTTAACTCTATTCTGTGTAATATGTTTCTCCAGAGCCCCGTCAGTGTACTTGAACATGGTTGAGTAGCGTGGCCCCGATGGCTCCATGAGGGGTCCAGAGAAGAGTGTACAGGGAGAGCTCAGCGGGCCACTGTAACAGCACTCATATCTGTCTCTGGGGGTAGATTAAGCTTAATTAACTAAACCATCCAGCACGCTTGGATGAATGGATACAAGTCAAGGGCAGAGCAGTCACGGGTGTGCTCACACATTCCCTGGCAGGCTGTGGGAGAGAATTTGGTGCCGAATGTTATCTCTGCATGTGTGATAGCAGCAAAATATTGGATGCTGTCTTTTCAAATAATGTACAAATAAATGAGTCAGTGAACGCGTGAAACCAGTGACCTCCAAAGTGGTGAGTTTGTACCGTGATTAAGTTTCGTCAACAGCTATTAACTCCTTTGCAAGGCATCCCTCATATTACAGCACTTTTGAACTGTTTGCAAACAGCTTTTAGCAAAGAAGCGATCAAACCTCTTTCAGATGGTGACCGACCATGCTGCGTGTCTGCCGGTGGGAAAATGACTCAGATTTTACTTTGGGATTTTTGGCTTTAGTATGCAAATAAAACAATACACATGAAGTTTATTATGACAATAATAAATAATATTACCAGACCTTGGAGACAATATATTAAAATGAGCTAAACTGAAATTTAAAAGCCAATCCAAGGCATCTCATTTCTAATCGTGAAGTGAGTATCTCTTTTCCCAGATCATATTCTTTGCAAATGATGTTGTTGTTCCATCCTGTTTTTAGCCACAAGCTACACAGCTGTTGCTGTTTTCTTCGACGAGCCCTCCCTGGCCCTAACGTTCACTCCCTGCTCTTCTTTTCTCCAGGGCAACTCAGCCTCCTTTTTCACATAGCTATCTCCCCTTTAATTTCAGTTATCTATAACGATAATTACTCGAACCATATGTGAATTTAATTGATGCTTTGCAAATGTCTGAATGTGTGTGTGTGTTTTGCTCATATTGCTAATAAAGTCTTATTACTTGTTAATATGGACTGCCATGGAAATGTGCATCGGCCTTATCATTACAAACTACTGTTTAGCAAACAAATATAGATTACTTAATCCTTAAATGACATACATTGGCAAGCGTGACATTTCGCAAATGCACCTCATCATGATTTAATTTTTCAATGAAATAAAATGTTCAAAAAAATGATGGGATGCAGTTTATCGTACATCCAGTGTTCAAGGGCATTGGATAGATATTAGATCAAATTCCTGCTTTTTGGCCTTTATTTTGTAATTATAGGGCAAAAGTCCTAAACTTGAGAGACTTGCAGTTTCTTTTCTTCTGACTTGGCCACAGTATTGATTATAACCTGAGTTATTTCACAGTTTTTCTCAGTTGCTTTGGTGCTTTTCCCATAACCATTTGTGCACATCATAGTAGCAATTTCTCCTTCCTCTGAACAAATTACAAAGGCTTTTAGACATGTATCAGTTGCTTTCATGCTGTTTTATAACATTATCATTTGCTTATGTCATGTCAGTCAAGGGACAGTAAAGGTTCGACGTTTTGGAGATAATGTCAGAGAGACCAGACTTTGATGGTTCGGATGTGTCCAGAGGAGAGACAGGGACTATATCGGTCGAAGGATGCTGAGGATGAAACTGCTAGGGAACAGGGCTCGAGGACGACCCAGGAGAAGATACATGGAAACCGTGAGGGAGGACATGCGAGTGGCTGGTGTTGGGGAGGACGATCTAAAGGACAGGGTGAAGTGGAGAATATTGATTTGCTGTGGCGACCCCTCACGGGACAAGCCCAAAGTACAGTAATAGTATGTCACGTCAGTCTAAATGAACTACTGAATAAACGTTCCCAATAAAGCTAATAGTCTTCATTTCATTGCTTGAGACCTTGCATCACTTTCTTTATCATTTTTGGCTGGAAATGTCTCCTAAATTGAACAATTGCTCTAAGGTGAACTTCAGTTTTCTTTCACGAGGAGGAGGTGTGAAGTATTAGTCGTAACCAATAACAAGCCACTAGTTCACAGTCACTCAGGGATGAATCCCATCTCATACATGAACCGAGCAGGACATAGTATGTACAAGGGATGGGGATCTCTGGTCTCTGTCCGATTCGATTCGTATCTCAACACACTTGCCACGATCCTATTCATTCAAGATATAAAACCTCCGATGCGATACGATTCGATTAACTCCCTTACAACGATGTAAGGGTGGAGACAAACTCAACAAGTATGTTGTTGTGTGAGATAATGTCCGTTTTCACCACTCATCTGGTCACACAGTGGTTCGCAGCACACGACAGGATGCTGGTCGAATACCTCCCTCCCTACTCCCCGCTCCTTAATCCGATAGAGGAGTTTTTCTCTGCCTGGAGGTGAAAGGTTTATGACCGGCATCCACATGACATGGAATGAAATAGCACAAAGCAACATACTGTATATTAAATGTATTTGATCAAACGGAAACCATTAAAAATATTTAGAACATTTATGTATTCAGCTTATAAACTGCAAAACGTTAACCTCCACATATCAGAAGTTACATTTCTGTCATGAGATCAAAAAACGTAGCATAGCCTCACATCACATGATGCCTTTTAACATATATTTTGATCCAAAGTATTTTGCAGTACAATGAATGAAAACATTTTTGGGATGGTCCCGATGAGAACTAGACCCCAGACCTGGCACTGATTCTTCAACACTCTACCCACTGAGCTAATATCCTGCAGACTGTACTTTTTGGCTTACCAGTCCTTGTCCTCAGGCTGCACCAGCTGCCGTCTACCTCCATCCACACCCCACACCCTGACATGTTGTCCTCTTCCTGCTTCGTCCCTCATCCTCCTCATTTGTAAAGGTTCTATCCCTCTTTTTTGGACGCAACTTTCCAAAAGGTGAACAGAAGTGATTTTCAACAGCACCGTGCATGACTAATGGTGGAAACATGTTAAAATCATCGCAGAAATGTCCTTGGGAAGACAAATGAATTTTCAGCAGAATAATTAACTTAATTAACAAATTTGCATGCATATTCATCAGGGCCATTGAAGTCTTTCCAGCTCAGCTTGATGAACGTTGCTGTGTAATAACCAGCTCATTTACATTCTGCCATCCACTGCCATTTGTGTGTGTGTGTGTGTGCGCGTGTGTGTGGTTAGCGGTACATCATATGTGTGCACACTTTTTTTTGTCCCTTAACATGCCATAGAGAAAGCCAGATGAATTTATTTGACACACTATGCGGTTGGATATACACCCCAATATTAGGCCTATACCTGCTTCTCCTCACACACCCACCCACACACACACACGCACGTGAATGTGACTGATGGATGCCTGACACTGTATGTGTGCTACACCCTCATATCTCCTTGCATCTTCTTCCCTCCTCTCCTCCCCCTCACCCCTCCCTCTCTCTGGCGGGCAGTTCTTGGCATCGATCCTGAGTCGTAAACCCTCCTGGGTTGCCAGACTGTGTGTTGTTAAAAATGTGAGGCCCTCTATACCCCCTCCCTGTCTCTGCAGGGCAATCTTTAAAGGCAGCAAGGTGTGACGGCACAGACTGGCAGCTTGGCAGCGATGCCCGAGGATACCAACGCTCTGTCAGCCGTGAACGGACGCCATCACATGGGCTCGCCTAACTAAACGCTCGCCATACATGTGCCTTTCTCATTCCTCATCTGTGCCAGTCTGAAACAAAAGAATCCATTAAGAAATTTCACATGCTGTTGTTTTGAAATTTTGCCACGCTACAGTTAATTGGGAATTTCACACAGGCTAAGGTAACTCAGGGAGAGATTTATCCAAATGAGTTTGAAAAAGTTAATACACTCACTTGGCTATATGTGCCCTTGATGTGCTGGAGCAGGGAACAACAGGAAAACACATCTGACACTCACGTGTGATATTTTTTTAGCAATATATGTCTCCTTGTCATCATGAGTTTTTCCTCTCATTACATGCGTTTGACTGTTCTAGCGGGTCACCGACCAGCCTGTCAGAAAACTGCTGCACCAGTATTATTGTACAAATGCAGAAAGGAATGAAAGCAAATGCTTTAGCACCTTTTACATGACCAATATGGTGTGCTGTCCTGAGATTTTAAAGGAGCAATTATCACATTTATTTAATATATATATATATATATATATATATTAACAGCATCAACTGACACATAAAAACTTGTGATATTTAGCATACCTCCTTCACTTTGCCTCTGTGATACTTTCTGCTTTTTTTTTTTTGCCGACATATGTTTGACACTTGAAGCTGTTATCATTGCTGGAAGTGTGAAAGAGAATTGTTGCAGTATTATGCCGCTCTTGAGTGTTATGGCAGGAAAATCTCTTCAGATACAGAATTGGCATTTTCAAGTCTTGTCCGACAGGACAGCATTTGTCTTCCACACTGACACCACTGAAAGCAAAATGAATTTTCCCATAGATACTTTGATAGATTCTGCAGCGAATAAGTTGCGCGGCACAACAGAAATACTCACTTATACGCATTGTTAATGACATATTTAGCTCATAAAAAAATATCTCATTTAGCATGTCGCCTGACCCTCGTTGTTTTGAAGCTTTCACTGAAGCAAGACGAATACAAAAGATGAACGGACCATTAAACTGACCTTCAAACTGGGCCCTATGAAAATCAAATGAGTGTCCTCACACTGATGGGGAAATGTCTTTATTGAACTGTTGCCTGTTTTTCCAGTGAAAGGAACACATCAGATGCTAATTTTCATGAGAACGCTCAGTTCGGATGGATAATCAATGAAATCTTCGATCAGATAGCACAACATAACACCCCCCCCCCCCGCGCGGGCCTACTTTGTTGGCTTGATGATGTTATAGTGGCAGTACATGATAGTCTGCTAGTCGTCTGATCCCTCGCTGCAGATACAGAGACATGTATGAAGATAAAACAACACCTGGATAATGCCGTAAAAGGATGAAGACTATGCCTTTAAGACGGATATTTGATCTGTGGAGTTCGTCGGTTCCACAAACAGTAAGCGAACAGTGCATTTTCAACATTTGCTGCAGAACACAGGCAAGACCAACAGCAAACAAAATCTTGTAACTTCTTTGTATCATTTCTTTTGAGAGGGGGGCTGCATTTGGCGGCGGTACTGTTTGATGGTGCAATTGATGGGAAAGTTCTGAAGAAAGTCCCAAAGCCTCAGAGGAATTTGATTACCTCCATCCATTATCTGCACAGTGAGCAATTGCAAGGCTCACCATCTGTCATCCGTTTCATTTGCATCGTCAACACCTGCCCTGCCTGTTTATGCCTTCACATTTTTTATAAGCTGTCTTTCATGGCAGGGGAAAATGTTGACTTCTCCTTCTAAATACATAAATTTCACAAGTTCAAAGAACATATTGAATGCAAACCACTCGGTTTATGCCTAATAAAATTTAGAAGCGTGCTGTTTATTGCTGTAGATTAAAAAAAATAAAAAAATACATTCAAATAGCTTTCATATAGGAGTGAATAATAGTGTTTCATTATAGATAGACAGATAGATAGATAGATAGATAGATAGATAGATAGATAGATCGCATCTCACCCTCCTGTTACCAACGCATTGTGCTGCATAAGCTCCTTCTTCTTGCCCCCCTCCTTCCCATCTTCAATCCTCCCCCCATCCATCCATCCCGTCTCCCATATCCCCAGGTGGTGCCGACGGCTGCGGAGCCCATTAGCGACAGAATTCCTGCCTCCAGCAGGCCATGCGTGTCCCGAGTGACACATTTTTGGACCGCCACCAAGAATCCAACCCTCCAAAGACAGCTCACTTCCCTCTGCAGATAGAAAGAGGGAGAGAGGCCTCGTGAACACAGCATGAGTCCCATAGGAAATGCTTGAAAGGCAGTATGGGACAGATTGGTGATGGCACAGAATTGACTAGAATACTAAAAAGAAATACAAATATATTCCCCATACAAAGATCATGCATCGAGAACATTACTCTGCTGCCAGTTTGGACATTTGTCACTGTCACAGCCTCCACAAAAATCTCTCATCTGCAGGTTTTACAATGTAAACCGCACTTTCTATAATTTTCTATAAAATCAATAATTGAATTTGTTGATGCACATTGTTGTTTGTCAATGGTTTTTGCCAGCTGATGTTTGCGTATACCAAATGTTATCCTGCTCAAAGTGAACTACTTTAAATGTTGATATTGATGGTCAATCAAAATTCATGTGGGTGACCGTGATTATGAAACAATATATTTTCAGTTAAGAAAGAACAGTAAATCCTGAGTATCGATATTATGAATGGATTCTTTCTCCATACTAATAGATAGTTAATTATGTACCTAATGACTCTTCACCAAGCACTATATAATTAGTCTAGATGAGCCGAGAAAGTTCCTACTTGTTCTTACATGTTTAATGTCGGTGATCTCTCATTTCCAAATGGGAATGTGGTAAATTTGGTCATTAGTGTCAGTGGAACTGAGGCGGGTAACTAATCGATCTATCTATCTATCTATCTATCTACCACGGTGCATTCAGGACTACCAGATGCTTGTATTCACAGTTATGGGTGTCAAACCCTCTTCACCCAGTAGCACCCTTGTCTCTCAGTCTGCACTGAAATAGGGTGTTGGTGTGGTGTCAGAGGATCACACCCCTGTATGTTTCCCATCTGCTCCATTCCCACCCTTTACGCTCTCATACTCGAGCTACACTCACTTTTTCAAACAGTCGTGTAAAGCTAGTCTGACTATACCCCGAGACAAAGAGCACAACGCACGAAGGTAATGTCGCAGCAGATGCTCCTGTCACATATTTAGCATATCGCCACCTCGAAAATAGTTTGACTGCAGGAGCCTGTCTGCTTTCGCTCAGTGCCACTATTCATAACGCATTCATTTCTGCTCCCTGAAGGTGAAAAGCAGCTTTTAAACCACAATCCTGCACTCAATATTTATCCAATCTGACCAAATATTATAATTAATGCCTCGCCCCTCTCCTCCAGGCCAGTATATCCCCCTCACCTCCCCCCCCCCCCCCCTGTCTAACCTCTCAGTGCCAAGTTCACAGATAGAGAGAAAGTACTTCCTGTGAGAGGCCAGGCAGGCTGCCAGAGAGACTGATCCACCAATCTGACACGTTAATGAGATCCTGGCCCACCGTAGTGGAGTGTCAGGCCTCCTCCGCTGCAGCATCAGCCCGGCCGTGACCTGCAACACACACACACACACACAATGTCTCTCTCTCTCTCTCGCTCGCTCTCTGAGAGGGGTTCAGCTCCTTAAATCTGTCTAATTAAAACACCAAATCCCTCTACTCCCCTCACCCACCAACCAAATCCACACTTCCCAACCGCATACACTCCACACACACACACACACACACACACCACCCTCCTCCTTCCCCACTGCCGCCACCCCCGATTCCGCAGGAGAAATGATTATTAGGAATTTAATGGGGGAACGTTTCCCATCCCACACCATCTGGGGCTTGGGAATGGCACGGAATTCGAGGATGCTGCCGATGTGGCAGAGAATATTATTTTCATTTTTCTTGACTGGTGCTCAGATTTTCAGGCGTTGCAGGAAAGACTCCAGATTACAATAAATTACCATAACGTACTACAAAATAATAAACATATAAAGAAAAATGTGTTTTTCTGTGTTGCGGATGTAAAAACTTTTCTCAACTTCTGGGATGATTGTTGCGGCTCTGCAGCCATTTCCTATAGAATCACATTGTTTGTTTTTGCACTAATTGTGACACCATTATCTCATTGCAAATTCACTTCTGCCTGATATATATCCCCCATTCCTGTCCTTCACCTCCCACGCAGAGCCAGGCCATATGCTCCCTCTCTCTCTCTCCCTATACTTGTTTCTCCTCCTCTCTCCCTCACTCTCTCTCTACACATCTTAATGAGCTTCATGAATGCAGAGGTCCGTGTACGTGTTTGACCCTGTGCTAAACTGCTTCATGTGGCCCCCGTGCACCGTGTAGGCGTCAAACACCCACCCCTCCCCTCTCAGCTCAGCTCGTCCTCACACTTGTCATCCTCTCTATAGGCTCCGAGAGAGATTTAATTCAGCCTCCAATCCACACACATGCATATTCACGTGTCGCAACATTAAGACTGACAAGGTGAGAATTTTAGTAGATGAGATAAACAAGGCCTGGTGGGGAAGGATGATACTAAAGAGATGATCCTCGGTACCAAAGAGACCTCAGGTAATGAGGTCTTTGAGTTTCTGACAATGTTGAGAAACAGGAGGATGACTGGGAGAATGAGGAGAGGACAAAAAGCATCTTGTCCATAAAAACCATGTGAATTTTCATATTCTATACAAAGACTTTGGATTTATCTCACATAATCCGATCTTTGATTTCTAGAATAGCAGCATTTATTTCATCGTTCAAACCAACATGAAGGACGTCCCAACAGAGTTTCACATCCTTTGCCCTCAAAATGTATTGCAATATTTAAAATTTGTGACTCCTGAGTACCAAATTAAACCCAAGACAATTGCCCTGTGATGCTTCTTACTCTTTTATTCATCCACAGCTAAATCAGAATTGAATTCAAAGGTTTGCTATTCATGTGACTTAACTTGATGTGTCTGTAAAAGCAAAGCCACAATGTGCTATACAGTATGATAGCCCTGAAATGACTTTTTTGCACAAAATGAAAGAGAACAAGAGATTCATGCTGATTTGGAATCTCACGCTGTGATATTCTGAGTCATTAGAAAGCTCTGCAGAACTGAATAAATGCTGATTTACTGGTTGCCAGTTGGATGAACTGAACAGCAACAGAGATACTGTTAGCACGAAAGTGACTCGATCGTGCACGGATTGGAAATATGCTTCTTTATGCTTTTGCTGTGCATTCTATCATTGTTGTTAACCCTGACATGCAGATCACGCAGATCACTCACTCACAAATCAAGAAGTCAAAATTAAAAGTTCACCACAAACCGAAGCTGCAAGGGTTTAGTTTCTCCTCTATAATAAAAAAAAATACCAAGAGACTAAAGTTAAGTAAAAAAAAGTTTTTTTTGTGTGTGTGTCTTAGTTTTCGTATACAAGCATGGAATGCTTAAATAACCAACATCTTACATTCAAACTGGACCACGAGATTCCAAAACTCATCACAGACAAGTGTTGGTGAAGCTCGTTGCGCTTTCAACTTTTCCAATACAGTAATCGGAATTTGGATCGTTTCACGTTTCTTAATACGTTTTCATCGTAATGCATTTTCACAGCGCTGTTGCCGATGATCCTAACACAAATAAATGACTTTCTCCATATAATTTCATTAACGTCGGCTTCATCAGTTTACCACTGATTATATGAAATTAGCCCACACCCCGCGCCCGCAGGCCTCTCATTAAGACACCTGACCATTAAAATATCACGCAAGCCGGTCCGTAATCCGGATGGCATCGATCGGACGCCAATGGATGTAGTAAAAATACCGGAAAGAAACCTACTTTTACTTTCGTTCATTTGGAGAGACTGTCCTGATCAGCCGGTGGAAAACCTCCGGAGAGAAGCTGCTGTTTCTGGGATCAGTTCTCTGCGCTCCGCGGCTGACACCCAATTCCTCGTGGGCATAGTCGTCATTAATCAATCACGTGATCGCTTGAAATGAAGCCAAATTAAGACTCTCAGATACAGACTTTTATAAAGTGCGAGCAATATTTACTTAGTTTCACAATTGTTTAATAAAAAAAAATTAAAAATCGGACCTTTACGATTGGGTCAAATAACTAAATGAATAAAAGTTTTAAAATGCAAAGCTTTGTTACTTCAAGACTGAGTTAATAATCAGGCCTCATTCGGGGGTTATGTAAGATTATTACATGTTTTCATTTCTCAATAATTAACAAATATATGAAATTACGCCCAGGGCGATTTTCTTTCATGATTTATTTTTCTAACAACTTTCTAAATTGCCTTCCGCTCGGCTGTCGATCATTTTTACAGAAAGCTGAGAAGCTATTACAACATAAAGCCTCTGAAAACCCTTTCATTTTATTGCGACAAAAACACATCACAAAACATTCACACATTACTTCACGAATATTTCGATCCATAACGAGTTTTTTTTTTGAATGTGTGCGTGAGAGAAATAGTGTGTGTGTGTGTGTGCGTGTGTGCGTGAAAGAAGTGGAAAATAGAAATATAATCATTCGTCGTTCAGGAGATGTTACAAAAGCAACAGTATTTATGAGCACAGTCACCAACATTTAAGACATGAAGTTTATCAGCTGCTCTTCAGCAGGAAGAGTAAAAGTTCACATCCAACTATCCAGAGCGGACATTTCGTTGCATATTGATGATGAACATCTCATTTTAAGGCATGATGTCTCGGATTTATGTAGTTTTAATAACTTCCCACGACATGATTTTCTTTTCAGTCTTCGACTTTTAGTGAAATATACATCGATGAAACATAAACAAACTGTGAATGTATGGAAATTCACATAAAAGTTAATAATGTAGAATTTCACGTTATTATTTATAATATATTATCCACATCTAAATGGTCGGACTTATAATAAAAAAAAAGCTTAAATAAATAAATACAATAATAATTTACATTCACCTCGTTACCACACTATTTACTCCAAATACAAATGCGTTTCCTTTGTACAGATGACGTCGTCTCCCGAACACATGCTCCAAACGTTTCTGAATGTTTTTTTTTTTCCAATTGTCATCATTTCAATTAGATATTTGACAATGAAAAACGTCCCATAAATATACATATATCGTGTTTTATGAACAAAGATTGCATTCGGCTGTTTTGCATAGCTCCATTGACTTTTATTGCTAAAAGACTCAATCTGTGAACTCCAATCACGCCTCAGCAAATATTCCCTGATGAAGTTAAACGTCTTTAAATTCTTCTTGCTTGTTGTTTCATTTTAGCTGATTGTTTTATTTTTGTACAAATATTGAATGTCGTTTAAATGTTGTGATCCCAATAAAAAAAAAAAATGTTTTTCCACTGCACCATCGTTTTGCAATACTACTCCAAACAATCTGAGAAAACTCAGCACTTGTAACTAATTATTTTATATTTGTGGTTTTCCAAACAAATATGTGGCAGCGAGCCTGAATCTGATCTCTGTGAAACCAATCAGAAGATCCATCTTGAATCCATCTCGTGTTTTTCCAAATTAAAAGCACTGGAGCAAGTCTTGAGGTCAAGTAAAACCACCATATCTCATTTACACGCGATTGGCATGTTTCTTTTTAAAAGAAAATCAAAACAAAATGATTTTGAGTGGGATGTGAGCATGTTCGCAGTGCCTCAGCGAGTCCCTTTCGTTCTGCTCTGGACATTTGCAGAGGGGAATTGAATCTCTTCTGAAAGTTGAACGTTGAACAGCTGATTGATTAATTGTGGAAAGAGCCATTTATTTCCCCTTGTGATTGGAAGGACTGGCTGCGGACGTGCAGATCGTACGGGAAACGGGCCTCTGGGGAGACTCTGTACATGGAGTTGTGCGCAAGAGCCGTGCGCCCGGACGCACTGCAGTAGCGCATGCCATAATGGCTGCTTTTGCCGTAGTCTGGCGGATCTTCGTGTTTTCGGGAAAAGATCCCGTTAAAGTTCATCGGAGGGCTCAATTGGCCGTCGAAATGTGAGCTCCCGCTGTCTGGGGACGGGTTCTCGTAGTAGGGCTCGTACACGCCGCTGTAGCCGTAGTGTCTGAACGGTTTGGAGCCGGTGTCCGCGCCGCTGCCGCTGTGACCGGGCGGGGTGTTCATGTCTGAGCCGGGGTACGAATACATGGCATCGTATGGCGCCCTGCCAGAGAACATGACCTCCCCGTTGTGGTCTGTGAGGAAATTTCTGGCGTTCAGCTGCAAGCAACCGGCCACCAAATTGGTTGTGGGCTGAGATAATCCTTTGCACAAAGTCTGGACGAAATTGAGCAGATCCGGTCTCTTCCCCGCGCTCAGAGTCTCCGAAAGGGCCCAGATGTAGTTCTTAGCCAGCCTCAGGGTCTCGATCTTGGATAGTTTTTGCGTTTTGGAGTAGCACGGCACAACTTTGCGAAGGCTCTCGAGCGCGGCGTTCAAGCCGTGCATCCGGTTGCGCTCTCGGGTGTTGGCTTCATGGCGCCGGACCCTGGACCTGTCCATCCGCTCCTTGCCGTGCTTCTTTTTCCGGGGGCCTCGCTTTTTAGGAAGCCCGTCCTCATCTTGATCGTCCTCCCTCTCTTCCTCGTCTCTGTCAGACGTGTCGTCCTCGACGTCCCTCATGTCTGAGTTGGACCTTTCCGGGTCGTGCGCTCGCTCCTGCTCCAGGCTCTCGGGCATGCTGTCGCGGGGATAATTGGCACCAAATCGCGGCTCACACATCATATGAGATTCCTCAAATGGCAGTGTCAACATATTTCCTATGCAAAAATGAGAGAGGAAGAGGAAACAAATGTAAAGTCGAACACGCACGCAGGTCACGCAGCTTGTGCACCTCCGCGAAAAAACGCTCAACTTTACTGGAAGTAAAAATGTAAAAAAAAAAAATGTTTTCCACTAAAGAACAATGTGAATACGCATTTTCATCAATAAACCTAATCAATTAAAGCCACTAAATTCACATCGTTTTAACAACATACCTCAGGTCAGTGCGCGCCGAGCGTGTCCCCAAATCTCTCTCATCTGAATCCGCAGCTTCTTCTCATGCAATTAGTGGAACATTATTTTAGCCTTACTATCCCTTTTTCTACTGCGCTCTGCTCTTTTCCTCTTCTCTGTTCTCCTCACCCTCTCTCTCCCTCTCTCTACGAGGAATGACACTCATGCCAACAGCGGGTACCCATGCCATCTGCCGCTGACGTCTTGTGGCAGCCGAGACCACGTGCTCAGTGTCCCACGGGATCGCGATTCCTTACCGATCATCTGGCGTCTCCTGTAATGGGCACCGGGAGGCCCGCGTTTACCGTCAAGAACACAGAGCGGAGAGGGATAACAACTAATATCTGCATCTCCTCGTGTAAGGAAGATGAATTCATGTCTTTTTGTGAGGGGAAGAAAAAAAAAAACGAGGGATGCGAGTCTGCGGGCATCCTCAACAGGTGAGACAGGAAGATTGGCTCCATATTATAACAAATTAATTCAGGAACATTTAGATGAGATTGGGAAAGATTTACAGAAGATGCGAAAGACACGAATAAAGGCATCGCCCATGAAGTTGGGGACACAATCTTCATTTGCTGACATCTTTGAGCCTTTAGACTCACCAGGTCCTGTTTAAACTTTAACTTCGTCAGTGCGTCGTCGGACCAGAAAACTGATTTATTCTCCAACAGAAAGGACAACACGTGAATGCTTATTGATTTAGATGCTGACAAGCAATCATTTTGGTTATTTAATTTAGAAAAATAAGGTCAGAAGAAAGCATATTTTTACAGTCATCATTACACATGCGCATATAATGCAGTAGTACTACTGCTGTTTGGATTGAAAGACTAAAACCATACATATACAGTCTCAACAATCAACTATTGATATTTTTATATTGATTATTGTGCAATTATTTTCTTAAAATAATCGATGGAACAAAAAGGAGTCAAACAATTTAAAATAAATGACATCATCACGTATATCAGCAGCATCCCAAAGCCGTCTTCAGTGTAAAATCCAGATCCAGAAAATGTTCTTAAAACTGAATTGTGCAAAAATTGTAACTTTACAAATGTTCTGTTGGGTATAGATACAAACTAATCTCAATTAATTAGTAACCAGTTATATAAAACATGTTAAGAAATTCCAGTATGGTGTGAGAATAACGGGGTGGGCGTGCACATAGTTGGTACCACAGGACCGTAGACTTTAAGTACACCCCATGGAAAAGGCCTGGTGGCACGCAGCCAACTCCACACTGGGGCACAGCTGGCATTCGATATGGGTATATGCACTCCTCAGTTATGTGGAACACACACACAAGTACACACACACAAAAGAATGACCTTGTTGCAAAGGCAATCAATGAAATCGATTTATCAATCTATATATGGACATCACCATCGATCGGGCCACTGTGTTGATGACCTATAGGTGTGAGCCCAGCATGAACACACACAGGTGAGCGTTCATCCCCAAAGCCTAAAGTGTGTGTGTGAGAGACATTCATTGTGTATTGTGTTTCTAAGTAAAAATGAGAACACACACACACGAGCGTGCGCACGCGCAGAAATAAGATGAAGAATAAAATAGTCACTTCATCACTGACGTCCCCCCAAAAATGCCTCAGCTGGTCTGCTGAGCGTTCTGGTCCAGCACACACACACGCACACACACACACACGATGAGTCAAACTCCCCTTCTCAGACTAATCAGTTGACTGCACTAATTGCAAATGCAAATATGCAAATTTATATTAATTAATTACTCCACTAATTAGTTCTCTTGTCTTTTCAGGTAATAAATCATGGTGTGGTTGAGAGAGAAAGAAAGAGGGAGAGGAAGAGACGTGGCGTGTGATCTTTGTCTGCTGGAAATCCATGTTTCGGGTCTGAATCCGATGCGGTGATGATTTTTCTCCACCGAGACCCTTTAACATTTTTGTTTTTCACACCGATACAAACCTATTAATTATTTCAACTGGTATTTTATTTGTCCTCTTTGTGGGTGAAAGCGTTTTAATTTGAAAGGTACGACTAATAGCAGAGGTTGGTAAATCAGTGGCGTCTTGCTGACAGTTCTTGCCTGTCAGCTCTTTTAATTATCACATTATCGGTTTTTATAGACATGGTGTGTGCATCGTGCGGAGCTGCAAATGAAGGCGCATCCGATCGCATGCTGAGCTGCAAACGTTTCTCAATTGATGTCAGTAGTTAAAAGGAGTTTGTGTCTGATGGGTGACGAGTGCAGGTGAAGTGGGTGAGGATGTATTCATGCTGTGGTAACAGGATTTTGACCTGGTCACAGTCTCAGTGTCTGCAGGTCATTAATTTTATTTTGGTTAAGGGACACGTCTTTTTTTTTTCTTTTTAAATCATGACAGTGAACTTATATTTGCACTGTTTGTGTCAGAATAATATTTCCAAATAGCCAATGCTTAAAAAAAAGATAAATAATGCCATGAAGCAGTTTTGCAAGAGTTTTTATTTTTATAAAACCTTTTAATGGTATAATACTGTTGAAGAAATAGATTTAATAAAATGGTTGCAATTTCGTAAAAATGTTGTTCCTCTTGTTTTCAGTGAATGAAGCTTTGTATTTATCGATCAAGAACAATGTTCTCATTCAGCTTTTTAATTTAACCCTTTTTCACGTCACCAACAAATAATTTCAGCCAGCGTCCTGCTGCCTTTAATATATTTGCTGTTGGATGTGTATGAGTATTGATTAGACATCAAGGTTGGAAAAACATGATTCATGCCACTCACCTCTGAACAGACTTTCTGTTACACATTAGAAGGTCATTAAACTCAAACGCAAACACAATCACACGCTGCAGTAAAGACCAAACAATATCCAGTTAATTTATCATAAAATCATTAGATAATCATGTTAAAACTGACTTGAGCCAAACAAATATGACAAATAGACTCATAAGCCTTACATCTGTAAAGCATCAGGAGACCTTAGGGAATGCATACAGATTCATGAGGGGAAATTATTCAGTAAATACTCCATGTTTACAAACTCAACACGAGTCATTATGAAGAAAACAGAAGAAAGACGTGAATTTAAGTCTTTATTGCATTCATTTGTTAGCTTGTTTTGTCCAAACCTACTCAAAGCAAGTTTGTTATACAGGAACCCGCATGCCTCCACTCAAAAGATGTGTATTTTCTTTGTGCACTTTGAGCACAAACTTTCCACCCGACTTAATGGTGATCTGTCAAGTAGATTATATTTAAGTAACAAATATGTTCAAAACTAGAAAAGCACTCGGAGAGCGCAGACCTCCACCAAGCAGCTCATTCCCCTAATTAGATATCCACATAGTGATCTGGATCATCATCAAATAGAACTTTAATACACCTTACGGTGATACTTGGACTTGGATACTCATCAGAAGGTTCTAAATTGTTCTTGGTGTCTTTATACACCAACCGTGAAAAGTAAAAGTGAATCAGAGCTGAGTATTGTGTATTTTTAATGGGGGCTTTCAATGTTACAATTTTGTTTTTGTGTTCTGACCTCATTCTGGATCCGATCCAGATGAAATTTGGTGGTGAGATAGAGGTCCCCACCCTTCACGACTGGGTCAAATTTCATAAACAATAATAAATAATCAATTGCCAATAATCAACCGAGATATTGAGGAACACATTTTGAAGCTCCATGGACTGAAATGTTACCAAATATTTCAAAGTGGATCCATAATTCAGAATCTCTTCTGGATCATCATCAAAATGGAATCATCTGTTCCTGACAACATTCCCAACATTTTCTAAAAATTTAATTAAGATCTGTCCGTAACCTTTTGAATTATCTTGCTAACAGAAAGACAGACAGACAGACAGACAAGCAAAAAACTCCAACTCAGCAGAGATAAAAAAATAAAAAAATAAAAAAAATATTTAAAGGGTCTGCCGCGCCCACCAAATTTCATGTACAGCCACTGTGTAGTTCTCGGTCATCCTCCTCACCTTCTCAGAGGTTAAACAGCAGGTCAGAGAACTGCGCTAGTACTTCTGTCAGGTTTTATGCTTTTTCACTAAGTGACATTCAGTGCATTCTAGAAGCCCACGCTGTCATCGGTGAGAGTCTTTAAATATTACCTGTTAAAATGCTGTCATTCAAGCGCCATCCTAGTTCCAGCAGTGAAACACATCCGACAAACCCCGGAGGAGGCCTGAGGATTGTGGGACTGATTACCAGAGGCCAGGTCCTGGACTGGTGTCCTCCAGCTGTGCTGCTCTACCCAATTAGAAACTCCATATGCTGCCCCACTCAGCTGTTGAGTGGCCACACCTCCCACCCACACAGGTGTGAGTACTGTGTGTGTGTGTTTGTTGTTGACGAGGTCGCTACACAAACAAGCACTCATGAGGAGCCAACAGCAAAGTTTCTCCTTGCCTCTTTTTTGTGCTTGGATGCAGGATCTTTTTAGAATACATAGAAATAATCTGATTTCATTTTGTGCCTTGGACCACTGCTGTGTCACCTTCTTCATCCCACCTCATTTAATTACACCCAAACAGAGCAACTTTGGCTGCCACTCGTCCTTTGATAAGAAGCACACAGGTATTTAGGTGGGTGGCATGCAAGTGCTGATAATATTAAAATATGGGCTCATGAATAATAGATATGTTTTTGAAGATGTATAATGTAGAGATGTTCGTCCCATTCCCAGACAGAGAGGGGATGCAGACGTTGCTGGAGGCGCCCGCTTCTTTTTCAAAGCACAATCTGTTCGCACACGTTCAAAGTGTCTGCAGCAATCTGCTGTGGCCAAATGTGACACAATTAAAGACTAATAAAAGTGTATCAGATATGTATAAGGATGGACTCAATTAGCAGGCCTAGGAAGGGGTATCTGACATCACACACACATATATATTATATACAGCGTTTCTAAAACAGCTGACAGGAATGATAATTTTGAAGCAGCAAAACACTCATAATATAAATTTGCTGACTTTTTATTTTTATCTCTGCTTCCCCCCCCCCCCCCCCCCCCTCTCTCTCTCCAAGCATGAAGCCAAGATGATTGACAAGGCTGCAATGGCGTTTCCTCACCTAATCGACACTTTCAGTGTTGATGCGATATCTTTCTTCCTCTCCCCTCATCAACTGTCCTCAACTCCTCGTTGCCTTGCTGTGTTTGAAACTCAATTTTCATTTCTGAATATAAGTGGAGAATAGCGACGTTAAAAGCATGTAACACTGATAAGCCGTGTGCTAGAATTACTGAGTCACTTCTCAAAATGTGTCATTTATTTTTAAAATTAAAATAAACTTGTGCTTTGGTGCTTGAATGACTCACATTACCACACAGTTAGAAAACGGTCAGCAGATGAGCAGATTAACAGCTGCAACACAACAGTGATGGTTGCTCAGATTGTTTCTGTATAGAACATATCTATTATTCCTTTTTTATTTCTTACAAGATAAATCTATTCACATAACAAATAGTAAGATTATTTGTTTTTGGAAATATTTTTACACTATTTAATAAAAATACAAAAATACTAGACTAATGTGAATTTATCTGCAGATGCATTAAAATAATTGCACTTTGAGACTTCACTGAAAAAGCCCAACTCCACCAAGAGACCCACGATAGTGTGACCCTCATCGTGTTAATTGCGGACCACAACCTGACCCTAGTATCTGGATCAGATTGGTGATATTATCAGTTTCATAGTTATTCTAGAAAAACTGCATTTCACAAATAGTGCTTTTATCCAGGATCTAGATCAGGAACTTTTTGAGATAAATTGGACACTTATGTGAATCATGATGTTCTTAATTCAGTCTGATTTTTTTTGTTCTTGATATCTTACAGCAGTAAATATTCTGTGAATTACCATTATAAGCCTTTAAAACAAAACAATTCTTCATAATCACCACAGCCTTCACAATCTTCATCAAAGAAAGAACCAGCCTACTTTGGCATGTTTTTCTGAGTAATAATTATAATCTTGACAAGCTTTTGAAAAGTTCTTGAAAAGTTTTAGTTGACTTGTGAAATCCTGGAATCTTTTTTTCCCTAGCTTTCTTCACATAAAGCTTTGTGTGTTCTGATCTACCACAGACGCTGAACTATATTGTTTTTGCACAGCACTCGATTGAACTGAAAATGAAAGCACTGAATTCATAGTGAATAAATCCACCCCCCTTCACCACCCCTAGCTGTGCAGTACAACTGCACCTAGCTCTCTTCTCTGTTAAACTCCATGACATCACGCCATCTGTGTTTAACCAGTTTTAGAAAGAACAAGCAACATGGTGGCGTGTTTGATTTAAAGAGGAAGAGCTGTATGATGAATGGCAGCTCCAAAAAAAAGTCAACACAACAAAGAAACTGTGTGATCTTTCACTGGAAATGTATGTCGTTTATCACATATAGGATGCACGTGACAATTATTTTTTTAATCAAGGAAGAAAACAACTCCACAAAACTTAAAGGTCCCATATTATATCCTTTTTCCACAAGTTAATGCAGTTTCCAAACACTCATATGAAATATCCGCGCCAGTCTTTGGTCAAAATAGCAAACAGATGCTGCAGGACAGCGTCTGTCATTTCTGTCTCAAACCGCTTTGCCAGAAACGCTCTGAACCCAGACGCAAAAGTACGTTCATAGCGAGCACGCCCTGATTAAATACCAATTAACTGACCTACATAATTGTATATAAACGCATGTGGGCTACACTGTAAATCTTCCTCACCTTCTTCTTGCCCTCTCAACTCTGTCTCTCTCTACTTCACCTCTTCTTCTGTAGGTGTGTGTGTCTTGCTGATATAAAGTTTAGCTTATGAAATAGACATATAAAGAAAAGCAACTGAAATCCAGTAGCTCAGAACGGAGCTAAGACTGGTCTTAAAGTGGAGGCCTTTATTTCCCACAATCCATCACTGCTGTGGAGCCAAATGGAGCGACCTCACAGCAGATCTTTGGGAGCTCGCCGCCTGCTGCATCCGCTGCTGTGTGTCACATGGCGTCTTGACGGGGGTCTGCACTGCCCCCTGTGCCCACCTGAGGTGCTTACAGTTGGCAGCTGAGACTCCCTCACCTGACAGGCTTCCAGAGAGGAACCACTTGGCCGCCAGCAGGAGTAGCTTCTCCCTATTTTGGGGGTCGGCCCCCAGTCAAGATGAGGGAAGCTTGGCTCTTTAAGACTTGGGCCAATTCCCAGACACACTAGCAGCTCGTGCCACAGAGCCCTTTGATTCTGGGCTCTTGATCAGTCACTCTGAATAAAGCTGTGTGCTACTTCCAGCTGATAAATGGGGCTCACTTTTTATTAAACAGCTTGATAGGCGACGTCTACTTTAAATGCTGAATTATGTGGCTATGTGAAGTTAAGTGATTTGAACATGTTGTCGGTTTAGTTTAGGTCACAGGATGGATTCCCACAGGGCCAACCACGAAAAAAGCCTCATGTGACAGCAACAGACTTCATTTACAGTCTCTGCTGTCGACCAGAAAATATGAAATCAATTAGATGATCAACACACAAAGAAAATGGCAACTGTACTACCATTTTCATTCTTTTATCAGAATTAATGCCAAAAGTGATCTTGTTCAAATGGACTTTCTTTTATGCATATTAGCAAACTCAGTGGTGGAATGTAACCTAGTAGATTTACTCAAATACTCTACTTACAGGAACATGTTCAACCCAAAATTAAAAATTAGACAAGAACCTTTTAGTCCACCAAACGTTTGTCGAGTTTCACAACTTTAAAGTTAGACAGACACAGACAATGCAAAGTCGCTAGAAAGATAAAGATATGTTAAATAATATTTACAATGGCATTTACAATCTATCTATCTATCTATCTATCTATGTATAGATATCGCCAATAATTCAAATAATGTGTCCTCTGCCCTCCGTCTGTGTGTGATAAGAGGACAGCCAGGTGCATTTGAGTGCCTCCACATTTGCACGCATGCATACATTATACATATCTAATGGCCATCCTTCCTGCAGGTGTGACTGATGAAGGAAAAGCAAACTTATTAGCAGGCCCAGGTAACATCGGAGCGGAAGTTCCCACCATTGGCCATGTAATTAAATTATACAGAGCAAGTCTCAGGGTGGCGGGTAATGAAGGGACAGGCTGGTGTGTGCCATCACATCCACCACCTCCTCCTCCTCCTCCTCCTCCTCCTCCTCCTCCTCCTCCTCCTCCTCCAGTCTGAGCCTGGGACAGGAGGTGGGGTGGAGCAAAAACACCAGCACTCACATGGACGAACTGCATTTGCATGTAAGGGAGCGGATGAAGACCCACACATGTTCAAAGCACATGACCACAAACATGCATCTGTGCATCTCTAAATTAATGCATTTACAACCCAGAATGATGGAACAAGCGCCACAAGGACACACATGTCACATTAAAAACACAAGACAAGGAAATACCAGCAAAATGAACTCATTTGCACATTCTACTGCCAAATAGATTGACGGGTTCCTTAGTAGAAAATGATAAGAAAAAAAGGCCCTGTAAATCAACAGTGAGCCAAATAAACAAAACAACAAACAAAAACACACAAATCTTACTTTGCAGCTTCACCAAATTCTTCAATTGTGCTAAAATAAGCATTAAAAGCTCTTTACAATGCTGTTGATGGCTTTTGGTTACAGGCAGTCCCCATTCTCATGCCTGGCAATGGTCTTTTATAGCGAGGAAGCTAATACAAGATTCCTGTTCTAGTGCAAACACAGTGGCCATGGGCACCAAGGAACAGCTGCCGTATAATTGAATTAACATTCGCCTTCTGCTTCGGCACTCAGCTCTGTGCTGAGAACTCGTACACATCCCTCCACGAGCTCCATCAACCTGCCTATGAATATGCATGCTGCTTGTGATAAATATGCGCTCTGTGTCTAATGTTTGTGGAGCTGCATATATGGTGGATAAAGAGCTATATGGCGACTATCTCAGGAGGGTGTCAGGGTATACATCAAGTCCGTTGATCATTTTTAGTGCTTGAGGCCCTCTGAGGCTAAGAGCTGAGCTCCTGTTGGAGTCGCAGTGTGATCTGAAGTCTAACAGAGACATCTAGTGGATTATCCACTGTGAGACAAGCTCACATTTGAGTTTAGGTGGAACAGACATGGTGGATTTTCATTAGGGGCGAGAGTCTAATAGGAATGTATGCTCATACAGCCCATAATAATAACAATAATAATGACAATAAGAATAAAGTTAATAGCTATTAGGTTGTATTTACAGGGAAAATGTTCCTGCTCACAGGCATCATCTTAAATCTGCAGGCTGACAAGATGACAAAGACTTCGGATGGCCTTAATTCAGCAATAACATTTAAACATGATAACTAATATTCAATTACAGTTGCTCTCTTGTAAAAAAAAAAAGAAGCTCTCCAGCAGTTGAGTTTGAAAGAGAGGAAGATTTAAATGAAATAGTGATTAGAAACTTCTAAAAAAAATTATTCTGAAAAAGAAAAGATTCAGCAGAGATGGAGATCTCCTAACTTCAGTAGGAGTCAAGTTACTAATGTGGGAATAATCAGATATTTAGTATTAATATTTCATCATTCATTTGAGATGACCAGCAACCGTTTTGATAATTCATTATAAATTTAATATTATTATTAAATGGTCATTCTACTAATTTCAACAGTTCTTAAGAACAGCTTGTCATGCCAGCGTTCAGTGCAAAAATCAAGGGCCATAAATCCAGTAGATTTACTGTAGCTGTTTGGATATTTTTTTAGAAACTCTGTGGTGTTTCTTGAGAAGTTATCCAGTTTGGAACACTGCAGTTTGCATTTTTGTGGAAAATTTCATTCACATGCCGTTGTAGCACATAATAAAGTGCTCTAGTTTGAAGCGTGGCACACAAACTGCCTCTCCTACCCAGTTCATCACACCCTTACAGTTTACTACATGCATCAGCTTTCAAATTCCAGATGGGGTTTTGTGTAAAATCCGTGGATTGTCCCTTTAAACATGCAGAAGTGTTGTACAAATGAAGACAGGCAGACATGATCTGAGCCCTTTGAGTCCAGATTTATTGATCCAGCTGTGCAGTCACAGAGAACGGTGGCCCACACAGCCGCCTGGTCGGCATCGGACGGTGACACACACACACACACACATGCATGCATGCACACACGTGCATACAGACAAACACACACACACACTCTCGCTCTCTCAGTTCAAGGATGTCGTCGAGGTTAAAACTTGAGGTGGTTTACAATTACAACTGTTAGCTCGTTTCATATTTTTTAATTGTATCATTGTCATTACAGACCAGCATGGCCTTCTTCATATATCTGCTACTAAAAATATTTAGTTGTATCAGCCTGACAGAGCATATAAAACATGACAAATATAGATTATAGTTGGGAAAAAATCTTATCGGATTGATTTTGGAGGTGATAGTTATTTACCCAGCTTTACACACACACACACACACACACACACACACACCCCTTCATTGATAGGGCAGGTCACAGTGAGAAGATCAGAAATGCACATTGAGTTTTTGCTCTCTCTCACACACACACATTCATCGAACATCAGAGACTAGAACAGTTTTAAATCAGTCGTGACAGAGCGATTCAGACTAAATCAGGAAACAAAGTATGAAATACATTAAACAACAAATAATCTGTTCCATTGTTACCATTACAAAACAGCGTGATTAGTAGTCTTTACATGTCATAAATACAGCTATGTTTCTGATTACGGCTGGTATAATTTCTTGTTAAATATTCATATAGGAAGGCTATCACAGTAGCAAGAGAAAGAGAACAAACTACAAGACTGTACATGTGTTGTTTCCTCGGCACAGAAAACATATTCCACTTTACCAGGTATGAGGCAGGTTTTGAGGGTGTAATTTTCTTTTTCCTTCTATGCATGACTTCAATTCATTCAATCATTATTCCACGTTTCAATTGTACAGTTTTGAGCCACTTAACTTTTTTCTAACTTCAGAGCTGGTGGAACACACACACACACAAGGAACAAGCAAAACCATAGTTGAAGTTGTACTTTTTGACAATTGAAGTTGAAAAAGGAACAAACGGGAAAGAAAAAACAAAAACGTTAAACAGTGACAAATTAAAAACAGCAAATATACCATCAAATATTCCATTATCAATGCAATACCTCTGCAACATCAAACTGCTGACTTACAGACGTGTCTGAAAAAAGTCTTCACTGGCGACTCTGCAGCGTCTTGTAGGAAGATTAGTTTTCTTCCAGGATAGAGGAGTCAAATGGAAAGTACACATATAGGCACACATTCAGCCAGTTGGCCTGCTAACCGCTGACGGTACTCTTTAGACAGAACGTAGCTTGATTAGCATTCAATGCCTGACAAACTACTTGTCATCCCAGCACGATACTAAAGTTTCTTTTACAAAAACGTGTAGTGTGTATTCAACTAAAAACTACAAGAAAGAATTTCGATGGATTTAGAGACTTTCAGATGCAATTATATTCCCTTTTGTGACCCCATTTATATTATGTGTTTTAGTATAAGTACTGGTATACACGTGTACGGTATACTTTATAATGAGCTTAGAAAAAATATACCAAGAAGAACCTCATCTTGGCACCACAGATTTTGGGATGCCAAAAAGATATTAGGACACATATAAGGAAAACCAAAAATAAAAGTGCACAATTTTGAGGAAAACCTATCCTTTGTTGCAAATACTGCTAAAATGCTTCTTTTCTTCTGGTAAAACATTTGAAGTATACAGTTAAAGGTGAAGCAGAATTGCAGAGGTTCAGCATGTTACATATGCACAGTAAGCAACATCTGCATTTCCTATACGCAGCATTACAAGTCAACCAAGAAGCAAACACAGTTTGGCCTTAGATGCATCACAAAAGCATGTTGGATTCACCGGCAAAGAGGTGTACAAGAACAATGTAAACACACTGATTAAACATAATGCAGCGTAGGTGAAGCTGCTGTAACATAAATGTACTTCAAATTAAAAGACATACAGTACACATATAAGATTTCTGTCCAATTCTACAACAAGGTGGAGTTTTTGCTACAGCTTAAATACATAAGGTATCAAGAAGAGGTCTATTGACGAACGCAACGCAAGTGTGAGATATTGGACACATCTAGTGCAAGATTCACAAAGGAAATAAAGCAAAACAAAGACTAATCTTACAAAACAGAGGTAAATAAACGCATCTTACATTTTGTAAAACTTGTGTGAGTGTGTTTGTGTCACAGAGGGTGTGATATGTCTGAACGTTACATTCTATTTCTTGGACATATTAAAGTTTGATATCTTACATTATATCAGATGTACACATATATAAACCTTTAACATACAAACATTAGACAAAAAAAGACCAACAAAATAAGTAATTCTGGCTAAGGCGAACTAAAATTAAAATATCTTAATGTCTGCAGGGAAAACAAACAGGCAGTGAAAACGTTAGCAGGAAAATAAAACACATTGTTTTGTTTCATGTAAAAGGCCTGACAGGAAGAGTTCTTAAAGCACAGGGGTAAAGTTCTCTAATGGATTTGTTTACTTATTATTTTGTAGTAAAATAGTAGAGCTACAGAACCAGTAAATGTAACCCAGTGTACTGTACACATATATTCATATGCTATACATATAGCTGTTAATATTCCTTCTTAATATTACTCTATTCCTAATTTCTGCATCTGAATTTACCTGCTATACAGTAAAGACCAAAATAAATTCCATTGACCACACAAGATCTAATCTGAAGACAAAACTCTGTTCTGAAACCAGAAGGGGGATCAGTAGAATAGCTACACCTCATACGGCACAGAAAATATTCTCAATTTCAAAAGAGCAACGAAAACATTTTCTGTTTCAGTCTTTCAAAAGGCTCCGCTTCATCCTTACCATCATTGCTGTCATTTTGAGTTCAAATAATCTTCCTTATCAGTAAGCAAGAAAGAAGGAATAATGCACGTGGGTAGAGCTACAGGCTCTGCATACAGGAGCGCCGGAGTTCTCTGGTAAAAGCAGCTGAAACATAAAAGGAAGTGAAGGTGTTAGTTTCTTGGTGTCCATTAGAGGACAGCAAAGCCCTGCCGATGGCGGTTCCTCTGGTTTGCGTTTGAAACGTGGGTTCAGCTGCGCAGTAGCTGTTATTCCATCACTGCCTCTGAAGTGGGAAAACAAAACAGGAATATTAGCAAATTAAGTAAGATTACACTCAGATTACAGACAGTCTTCTTTACAGAATATAAATCCAAATGTAATGAAACAACATAAACATTGAATTAAGCCAGTTTCAACAAAAGGTGAATTACATAATTGGCATACCGTACAATTTATTCCAGGATGGTTGTGTTAGTTTTGCCTATAGGTGTACAGTACATAGTAAAATATTGTGCAGACGCTTCATTAGAACCAGTGATTATGGACTGCAGGAATAAGCCCACCTGCCACTCCTTTGTTCTTATTTCCTTCACCCTCTGGAGATTCGGTTCCTTCAGACAGATCTCCTGAGAAGTCACAACCCTTGTGTTATTGATCAACTGCCTCAGGTACACTTAATAATAGCAAACATGGACTTAATATGAGCAAAATAATACAATCCTCAAGGTATCCTCTCTCTGTAATTAACTTTACAAAAAATAAAACAAACAAACAAACAAACAAATAGTCAAACAAATAGGCAACCTTTTTCCCTGTCTGTTTCAGACTTCCACAACAAATTAATTCTAAAAAAATAAAAATAACACTCCCATTATGAATATTTTTACATTTTTTTCATTTACTTTGAATTACAACAGAGTGTATACTTAGCACAGTGAAATAATTGTCTCATTTCTTATGGCTCTGGAATCGGACAGAATATGGGATGTACCATTCTGCAGAGGAGGATTCTTGTGTTTGACACTCTCTGGCTGCGCCTCCTGCTCCGTCTCCTCTGCGTTACCATCTGGCGGTCTGATGGCCTCTGCTGACTGGGGTGCCTCCCCCTCTAATTTATCCTTCTTTGGTTCAGGGTGTCCTGATTCTGTTGGGACCTCCTGGGGCTCGATAGTATCTTCCTGCTGGGCTTGTTCCTCCGCTTCCCTTTTAGCTCTCTCTTCCGCCTCTGAGGCAACATGGAGTAAGCAGGCAGGTTAGCATACATGTGATCATCACAAAGAAATTCTTACTTAAACTCAGTGGTTGATCACTTGTTCTCTTTCAGACCTGACATCAAGCAGATTTCTATATGTGCCGTTTCATTCCAGCAGAACGGCTGCGTTCATATTTATCGGCTTTTAAGTTGACGTGGGGAGATTGTACGCTAACAGCTGCTTCATTGCACATTCAGTGTTTATAAAGCAACATTACCGTTCATTTTGAGTCGTGTTTGAGTCCATCTGATGAATCTAACACTCTTTTAGAGCTGTTTTTTGAAAACATGTGGGTCTTACATGCTCCAATATAATTGTCAGATAGTTTATAACTTTGTCAGTCTACCACTTAGTGCTGCACAAATAGAGTACAATGATTCTTTAGCGCATTCGTAGCAGACAATGATGATGGAAGCCATGAGCTTTCACGAAATTAGTCTTGATTATGTAAAAAGATATAACTAGAGATATGCAGGAGAAGGATAAATACCAGCCACAAGAGCAGTCAAATTATATTTAATCTAATTTAAAGAATTATAATTGAAATTTAAAACACAATTTTACTGTATTAGATAGCCTTTATGATGGATGACAAGTTAAATAGTGAGACAACTTGATTCAATTGTATTGAAACAAAAACTGTTGCCTGTGGGCTTAGTGATCGCCATGTGTCTGACAGAATCCTAGACTAACACATAACAGCCAAATCCCTCCTCTGTCGGCTGAGACCACAGCAAACGCCAAGAGCACAGCAAATGTTAAAATTATAGCTGTCGCTGAGAGCATTGCACCTTTACGAGCTGACGTTTCAGATTTTAATCCATCTCATGATCTGTTCAGACATTGCAACTTTTACCAGAGAGCTAAAACCCCTATAAGACCGCAAATCATATCCTTTGACTGTATTTCATTCTTGATTAGATGGATGCACTGTACCTTTAAAAGCCTGTGTTTTCCACCTCTCTCTATTCTGATACACGTCTTCATTCCACAACGCCTTGAAGTTCTTGATGTCCACTGTCAGCAGAGAGCTTTGCCCCGATGAGCTGCTGTCTGAGCCAGAGCTCCTCGCGGTCTGCCTCTTGGGCTCCTCTGAAGAAATACTGTTCAGACTGCACAGACAATTGAGAGGACATTTTTTTTACAGCCCATATAGCCATGCTGGCATTTATGTGTGCTACTGACACAGCATGGCTTTGAGATAAACACTAACATCACCTTCATAAAACGCTTATAAGGGAATCATGTTTGCAGTGTCGGCCATCCTATTCTAACTCAGTAACATTTGTTGAAAGTCAAATAAAATACCCTCAAACGCCTAGATTGAAATATTTCAAAAATGAACCAAAGTGGTGATGAAGCCAGAACCTTTGCTTAAAAAACTGATTTCAGGAAAAGAAAAGAGAGGCAGAAAAGCAGAGGGAGCCATCATTACAGTTCATTGAAAGAAGCTATAAATGCCGCCATGAAAAGGTCCAAGCACCCAGGCGTGTTCACAGACAAAGAGGTTGCGCAAGCGGCAGCGCTATCTGAGACTTCCACTTGGTTGGCTTCCACTGGAGGCCCACTGTGGGATGTTAATGACTGCTGCTGAGGAGAACGGGGAAGCTGATATTGATGCGCAGGTGCAGAGGAAGATGCCCCGCCAGACTCATTTTCTAAACAGCTTACTTTAAACGACGCAAAGTCTAAACAAATAACAGATTCAAATTCATCTTTACACGGGAAAACTAAAAATTGAAGTTACTCAAGAAAAGATGACTTGCACTTGCTTAATTGTTTGGTTTCAAAGCCTTGCCTATACCTGAGTCAGCAGAAAGCTGGAGGAGAATAACTAAATAAAGGAGTCAAGGCAGTAGAGATAAAGTCCTCTCCTGATGTATCTTGAGGTGATTGTGTATTCCAGTCCAGCACGATGGCAAATTCTTAATCAAGGACAACAGCAGAGCTCGACTTGCATCTATAAATTATCAATTTCAAGTTATGCGGCTCTTGATGAGAGATGGAGACATTTCCACACATGGAAATGGATTACTCATGGGATATACATCTGCTGCTCTCAATATGTCCATCACGCTGTTATTGGCGATGTCCGATCACCTCACCAAGCCAGCCGCTCTGTTGCAAATGTGTGAGAAGTAAAGGGTGGAAAACAGCACAATTTACAGCCCTGATCAACCACACTGGCTGGTTAACACTGATTCACACTTTCATCTATGCAGTCCTGTTGCTCTGCAGGACATAGCCATTTAGAAAGTCATCATTTTCAAATGATCTCTCACCTTGACCGCCGTATGCCGGCAAAGCCTGAATGGGTAGCCTCATCGATGAGTGGGGTGATAATACGCTCCATCATGTCTGTCAGCACAGTGAAGGTGGGAACCACAATGAAGTCTATGAACCCTGGAGACAAACATGTCAGAGAACGTAATGCAAGTTAATACATATTCATGTTCTTAAGTATTATTCAACTGTTGAGTGCAGACTGAGATGAAAAACGCCAGAGCAATCATCATAATGCTGTGCTTTTTCTTTTCTTTTTTCTTTTTTTACTTCAGATTAGAAAAAAGATGGAGGGGTTCTCACCGATCTGGGACTGTGCTACCATTGTGGACTTCCGGTCGCATAGCGGAGAGAACGGCAGACCAAGATCTGCTTCTTTGTCTCCCTGGAAATAAAAAAGCTGCCTTGATTAAAATAATTGTCCGTCCTCCATTGATCAAAATAAATAAATATATATATATGTAATAACACTTCCTTCAACATACGTAAGATTTGACTGGCCTCTGGCCTGCGCTTTATTAAACCAGAAATGTGTTTCATTTTCTCTCCTGCTTTGTCACCAACAGATAAGATTGGAGTTGAGAGGCAATGTTCTTTGGTGAAGCAATTTATTGCCAATTCATATCCCTGGAGACAGATGCACTGTGAAAGCAGCTGCCGTACAAACTAGAATAATAATGATCTTAATATGGATTAATAATGGATGTGTTTATCCATCCGTCTTTCTTACTGACATTTACCAAAAACAATTTAGAATGTATAGCCAAAAGCTTTGGAATCATTTTTAAGAATGACAAAAGGCATATTCCACTAATGTTGAATCAACGCACCATTCGCACATTGCTTAATCTTAAAGTTATGCAGCAACTGTGTAAAGAAAATACCTTTACTACTAGAAAAGTACTCAGAGAGCAAGTTCTTCCAATACTACACAGCCATCAATAACGTTTATTTTTACATAGTAGGGCAAGCATGGGGCAATTTTGGTCCAACCATTGGGCCAACATGAGCAAAAAAAAATCTCATTTGAACATCAGCTGAAGAAGATGAACATCTGACTAATTGATTTTCATGATAGCATTTGTATTTCATTTTCATTTTCCATGAAGAGTGGAATTGTTTACTGGGAAGATCAGAAGGAGAGACACTCTCGTGAGTGTTTCTGTCTGAAGCTATTTGTCAGAGGTGATACTTCAACTATAACTGAATTAAATTTCATTCCGTTATTTCTTAGATTAATCCATTCAGATTAGCCACTCTTGTTTTACTCAATGTACCTCCACTCACCTGTCTGAAGAACTCCTCCAGCAGGGAGGTGGTCCATCGGTGGTGGAGGTCCCACCCTTTGGCCGGGTGGCTGATGTCTGCGGTGTGCAGCAGCAGGGACAGGGCTTTGGGCTTGTCAACGCTTCAAAACAAAGCAATGAAAATAAATTTAGAATGACATTTTTTTCTTATTATTCCCTTTAATAACACAAATCTAAAACAGGAAGGATGCAGCGGAATAGTTTTCCGAGGTTTACCAAACCATAGTAAGCTGAAATGATATTACTGTCGTGTAATCATGGCTTGAAGAGGATTTTGTCAAATACAGCTGCATATGGTAGATAAAACATCTGCTCGAGGCGAAAACTACATCATGAAGACAAACAGATATTTCAGACAAATCTGCAATAAGGAGATTGAAAAATGTTGGTTCGGGGCTACGTGAGCATTTCCAAGAATTCTTGAAGCAAACAGACTCAGTCATGAAAAGCAGTAAGAATGTGGCACAGCTGCACATCCACACAATAAATGCCTGTTTCTACAAAAACCACATAATAAAAACTCCATCGGTCCAAGGACTGTGTGCACGTGAGTATGTGTGTGTACACCCGTGTGTGAGCTGACATGGATGCGGTCCTCCTCCCTGCCTCTCACATCTGATCATCATTGAGCACATCTGTCTAACCACCACAGTGTAGCGGTTGTGTGCAGCTCTTACAGTAGCCCTCAGCTGTGGTAATAAAAAATATCTTAAAAAGCCACTTGATTTGTTTAACAAAAGAACTTTTGTTCTGTAAGTTATAATGATATTATAACGGAGGCATAACGCACAAGCTACAGGTGCATGGTGTCACGTTAAATGCAAACAAGGTAACAACATAGTGTAAATTCACCTGCTTGCAAGATGCACAATTTCAAAAGATGCATAGATATCAGCTGTCCAATATGCATGGACATCACAGAGACAAATGGTCCCACTGAAGACTTAAATCTTAAATAAAAGGCTCACAAATGTAGTTTCTTTTTTGTTTCAAGTCTTGTTAATGTCTTAAAACACTGTTCAACAAGCAACGCATTTTTTGGGACCGTTTTCAAGGTGGATTAATACACATTTTGATAATAAGTGGTTCTGACAGCAAGACAGTGACTCATCATAAAATAGTGGTTGCATTTATGGTAATAAAGAAACATGTCAGCCAGCCCACCAGTGTAGCTCACCGATGTGTGTGTGTGTGTGTTTTTTTATTTCATATTCCCCTTTCACCAATTGTTCTTGATTCGGTTAATCCATTTGCTACACTGGGACACAGTGTGAAGATGCTTCATCTCACCTCATCAGACACCAATCATGTCTGAGGAGCCGCCAGATGACCGTATCGAAATATCATGTTGGATGGATGGAAGCATGAATGCAGAGTCACAGTCGATAAGGAAAACAGATGCAACGTGAAAACACATATTCACACACTAACAAATGCACAAACACAATGTTACTCAGAGGTGAGACAGATGAGCTCAAATTTCACTTCATTCCATCTGTGGCCGATTGGGTCTTAAAGTGCGCTCTCAGCAGGCCTGGAGCGCGCTGGCTGGAAATGACTTCACATTACAGTCTATGCAGCATTACAGCTTCCTGCAGACAGCCATCTCTCATCCATGGACGTGTGTGTTTGCTATGCGGTAGAACATTACCCTCCACTCAGCACTGTTGGGTTTGGAGCCGTATAAACATATATAGGGGGCAGCTTTTTGTTGAGCCCAAGATATGTTCTCTGGAAGCTACTAATAACCTACCCCCAGCATTTAATATTGGGGGGGGGCATAGCCACAGTTCTGCCCCTTTGTCTGTATGTAAACACATTAAAAAAAAGCCATAACACAAACACCATTGACTTTCTTTCTTGAAAATTAAGATTAACATATTAGACAATTGCAAGAGTGGTGCTGTTTTAATATTGTGACAATCAGTTTAGTGTTGCAGGGCCCGGTGGGTATCTTCTATCTCCTGATGCCGCTTCTTCGTGTTGCTGAGTGCCTGGCCTTATCGGTCTAAAAATAATAGCCTGAAGGTCAACAAAGATCATCCGTGTAGCCGACACATCAGCAGTGATGACTCATCGTGTCACGTGACAGTTGGCAAGATACAGAGGCTCACTTTCATTTCTCTGTCTGCCTGAAGATCAGCACCAGCTAAATGTGACTGCAGAGGGAGCAGAACTAAAACTATATGACATGAATTAATTCATTAAATTAAGGAAAGTTCTGGCTACGCTCTGTTGTGTTTTGAACAGGCTTATTACCATGACCTGAAGCAGCAATGCGCTGCTGCCTCACTGCCTGTTTGAAAGGGTTCATGAAGAAGTCTGGTAGAGGTAGAAAAAACAATGACTGACCCCTCTGGTTGTTGAAGGAAGTTCTTCATGGTCTTGACCTGCTGAAAGTGGCAGGACATGTCTGTGGCGAGCACCATCTCCACCACCAGAGCCCTCAGCTCTCTGAATGACAACAGAGAGGACAGACAGGAAAGCCTGATCAATGTGATGCAATATGAAATGTCAAAGTCATGGGTGATAAAAGCGGACTAATTTTAGACACATCTGTGCTAAATAAGAGCCGCTTACATAGATTTGGAGAGCTATTTATACCATCTGCTTTGACATGGTCCAGCTTATTCTGCTGAATTGCAGTTACATCCCCTTTAATGTATTTATGCATTTTTGCACTTAATGGTTCTTTTTTGCTAATCCACCTTAGTTTCAATTTCATTCCACTGAGCGCAGCTGTTATTCTCTCTCTCTCTCTCTCTCTCTCGCAGAGTGAATCTGTTCACCTCTCAGGTTTCTATCTCATGTCTCCATGTCCATCTGTCAAAAGGCGTTTCAATTGCATCTACACGTTTATTTCGCCTTGCTGTCACTCAGCTCTTTCATCTGCTTTCTCCTCTTCCGATATTGTCTGTCTGATGCTGTGTTCACTCCAAACATGACGTGATTGCAAACAAGGTCACAGGTACATGTGAGTTGATGCCAATATTCCCTCGACATTATTCACATCATTTTTTGCAAGTTGAAAAATATCGACGGGAGCAAAAAAATTACTGAACGCTGACGTGAAAGCATGTCGTCATCAGAATCAGAGATTTTCCAGATGCCACACGTCTGAATGTCAGTAGGCATTAATCGATGTAGAATAAAACAATGTCGAGCTTTATCCGGACACAGCTGCTCATGCATGTGTGCCTCCAGATAATGCTGTTGGCTTCACTATTTATTAGTGACTTCCACAAAACAAAAAAAAGTTGCATTGTGATCGGTCTAAGTGCAAGCATCGTTCACACTGACCGCCAGTCATCTTTGGACAGGTTGCAGAGGATGTTCATCTCATCATCATCCTGCAGCAGGCGGTACGCCGCACTGACATGGTGGCTCTCCAACACTGAGCGGTCATTGTACAGGATAGCTGTGTCTGACCTGTTGAAGAGAAGCTGGTCTATATTGGAAATAACAGCTTACAGAGAAGTCTTGGATGTTAACTGGATGGTGCTATAATTCAATTATCAGTCAAATGCGCAATTCAATATTTTGAAGGCGGACAGCGTTGAAGATGTACAAACATCAGACAATAGAAAAGGATCAAAGTGTTGTTTTTAACAAAAAAGACAAAGCTCTTCATTCAGCCCTCGGAAACTAACCACTGCTGAAATAATCTGTGAAGATCAAATTAGACAATTACCTATTCATTTGTTTGAAATTAAATTGTCATATAACAAGATGACTTCCTTCCCTCAAGCATATTGTGCACAGAAAAAGTGCATATTTCTGTAAAGGTTTTTAAATTAAAGCAATCTTTATACCAACAAATTCCTGAAGGAAGAGAAAGACAATTGTCATTGCAAAAATATTGATCTATACTTAAATAATGAATGAAATGAACCTGGTGAGTTTTAACAGGATAAGTAAGTTTCCTCGTCATATTTATAACAAAAGCTTTTTGGAACAGAAGTCCTTGCTGTGTTATTAACTCACTCTAAGCACTCAGTGTCAATGTAAAGGCCCCTTTCTGTAAATTAAAACATTGATCGGGTGAGTCGGTGCCATGCATTATTTAATTTTGTGATCCATTACCTTGTCTGGATGTGGAAGTTGTTTGTGGTCCCCGTGTGCTCGTAGTCGTGCACTGCAGCAGCAAAGATCATTGCAAAGATCTCGAGCTCGGTCAACCAATGCTAGAGGCAAAGGAAGGGAAATGGGATTAGAAGTGGGGGGTAGATAAGGGAGCAGGACGAGGGGAAGATTAACAGATGTATACAGATATGGAAGAGGTGTTGAGGAGGGGAAGCGGCGAGATGGAAAAGACAGGAAAACAGGAAGAACAAGAAGAGAGAACGGACAGAAATTAAAGATGCAAAATGAAAAGCCAGTGAACGGAAAAAGTGGGGAAAGCATGTCATAAAAATGGAAAGGAGAAAAGTGATACACAGGATGCAAGGAGAGTTTTTTGACATGAGGAATACATTCGAGTCGGGGATGAAAGAAGACATGTGGGGAGAAGATGGAGGAAAGGTCAGCAAAGCAAAAAGGAAACTTTAGATGAGACAAGCACTATTGAGTGTAACATTTAAAACTGTCACTGTCACACTCCTCCTTCTGCTCTCCCTTTCTGACAGTAGCTCAGTCTGAGGCAAGGCTTAATTGTAAAGCACCTTGGGCTATATAAGTGCACTCCATTTATCATTTATGTCTTAGATCCAAATGCAACCCATTAATGGTCAGTTTGTGACGACAAAGAATCTGACAAAAAGGGCGAACGTAGGGGTACCTCTTAAAAGCGTAATAATTAAAAATAGCTTTCTGTGAGTGTTGGTGACTAAATGAACATGAATAATAAGAGGTGCATCTAGTCGTGTATGCTGTATATATGCTTTCTTTTATGGAAGTCCATGAATTATTTTCCAATGCTTGCTACATTTTCATATCAAGGAGTTGGTCATTTTCCTCTGACATGTGAGTGCACCCACAAGCACACAGTGAGGATTTAGTTCTGGAAGCCGAGTCGATAGTGGTGACTACTCAACAACGGGGGTGGGGAATCCATTAAGAACATGGGGAAAGGGAGGGGCGGGTGCATGGGTGGCAGCAGGCTGGCCGATCCATCCCTGAGTGTATTTCCTCATGGAGCCAACTTTATGAATAACCTGTTGATTGCTGATGGAAGCTGGAGGGCCAACAATAAGATAGATGCATTACTCCTGCTCTCCCAAGAGCCTGTGGTTCTAAAAGTATTATTTTTTACTAAGCAAGGCACTGCCCAAAGAAACGCGCCTCGATGACAGCTGTCGCAGCCGTCTTATTAAGGTGATTAAATAAAAACACTGGAGGCAGGAGGGGCCGGCTGGTTGTGGGGAGGGGGTCAGCTTTGTTTTTTTGTGTGTTTTTATAAAATCAGCATCTGAAATGCCCGGAGGTTACTCTGCTCGGGATGAATGAAATATAGGCTACCAGATGGAAAAAGAACAACAGCAAAATGAAACATACAAAGAGTATAGGAAGATATTTAAAATGTTGAGACAATAACAATTAATCAGCCACATTCTGTCAGATAGTCTTAAAATCGTGGGTTGATATTCTCAAAATTACTCTCAGAAAAGGGGCTTTTTTCAGGAGAGTCGCTTTTGGATTTTGTAAGGGGAAAAAAGCCATATTTAGCAGCTGCATGTCAGGAAAGCTGTAATTAGGCTGGCATATAGCAGCTGACGGAGACGCTCTGAATACCATGTGGATAGCATCACCAAGACTAAGCTTCCCTAGCAACACACGCACACGTGACTGGTTTGTGAAGGTTTCTAGCTCGCAGGTTTCCATCTGATCCGACTCACCACCATGCCAGTCTTGAGCAGCAGGTAATGTACAGTCTGTGTGACATCAGCCGCGTGCATCAGGTTGTGATAGGGATTTTTGTGTTTGCCGTATCCCACTTCTAGAGCCTCTATGAATGACACCACAGCAGAGATCGGGATCTGTCGGCAGATAAAACAGCAGCACATGACTGAGAGCTGAAAAGAGAGGGCCGACAGTAAAAAAAAAAAGAGCAGTCACTTTTGTCACATCAGGCTTTGGGAACCCCCGAAGGTTATATGGAATAGTTTTAGTTGCGATGACAAGCAGATGATAGTGAAATGACTGTAGTTATGTCATGTCCTGGTGGATTTACCTTGAAACGGTTAATCAGGTCGTATCTTGTGAGCAACTCGTAGAATATGAATTTGAGCGCATGATCGCTGCTGGCTTCGTTCAGCGCGAACACGTCAAACGACCACTTGTCAACATTCTGTATTGGGAAGAAGAATTTCAAATTTAACAAAACATGTTCTTATAAACAGCTCAATGTGCATCGTCTTGATTTTAGTACGTGAATAGATGTATACAGTTGTTATGACTTATCTGGGCTTCTGCACGGATGCGTGTGTACAAATTAATACCTTAAGCACGGATATGACCGAAGGCGGGTAGCTGAGTCCAACCATATTGGAGGTACGTCTGTACATCCTGTTAGGATAAGATAAAAAAAGTATCCTGCAATACGCTCAATATGCATCAAAATTACATTTTTTCAAGAGCACGCATCTTATAATAGTTTCTTTAAATGTAATTTAATGTTAAATTGCCCATTTAGTCAGAATAGGACTTTTTTTTTCCAAAATAATAAACAAGTAATTTATTGGTTTGTTGGATTCAAGTGTCTTCATATCTATTTCTAATCTGGCATTCCTCAGTGTTTCATTGTAAATGCCTGAAAACATAAATACCCTCTGTGAAATCATCTTAGGAAAGATTATGTCTTACATGATTTAGGCTTACTGGCTCGAACAAATGCATGTTGCATGAAGTTTGTGATAAAGCACTCATTGAGAGAGCTGTCTACAACTCTCTGAATCATTGTGCTTAGCCAAGCTTGCCGAGGTTGTGATGATGTGTGGAGGAACCAGGTGAGTGAGTCACTGTGCAGAGGATGCACACATGTTTCCAACAGATTTAAATTTTGATGGAGCATGCCACATTGCACACCAAGTCATGTTCACAGTAGAATGAACACATCAAAACCGCTGCCTGGTGGATCAGCGAATCAGAATTCAAGACATGAAATAATTTCGCTTTGCAAAAATGGCCAAAATGTACAAGATATGAGCAGAAACTCCACCGAGATGTGCAAGAAGGGAACAGCTGTGTATTTGTAATGCCCAAGCTCAACATTGATATCATTGCTTTAAGAGGCTCTGAGCTACACTGGTGGGAGCGGACCGATGAGACAGAACTTCACGGCAGCAACAGAGGTTACAATCCATATAAATTATTTTAGCACTAATTATTATTTAGCAGTGTGTCTCTGTGCACACGTTTACCTCTCTACAAATATCCCAGCCTGGACAGCGTGAACAATGCTGCGGAAACGAGGTTTCTCTTCACTACGTCGCAGCATCAGGCCCATCTGGCGGGTGAAGGTGGAGGCAAGCCAATCCCGCACCTCTGAGGGCACCGACTCTGATTGGATGTCACTGAGCTCATCCTCAGTGTCCACCAGACGTCTAAAAGACGGCAGAAGGGAGACAGACAAGGTAAAGTACAGAAACACATCCAAAAGAAACAAAGGATGAGAGGGCAGATGAATGCACAGACTAAAGGCTGAAACATGAAAGAGTTTATCAGGGCCCTGCTTTAACAGGAGATCAAACTCAAATCCCAGTGCAGTCCATCAAATAATATCAGCTCTTATGCAACATCAAACATCTCAGGACTGCTGAAACACCATGGAGATTTGATTCCAATTGTGTGACATAATTTCCCACAGCTAAATTGTTGTGTTGACATGTACAGGGGATCAAGAGCAAAGCCTGTTTGTCTCCGCTCCCTGAACTGAATACATGCTCTTATGGCAAACGCATTCACATCACACTGATAATCGCAGCACAACAAGGATTCAGCACTGGATCCTCCATCCTGGAATGGTCATGCCATCGTTGGCCTTAATCTGGTGGGATCGAGATGACTAGAGTCTTATATAATTCCATAAGCCTGAGTTTGTCTGGAATTGTGGACCTGCACTTAACTACTGTCATGCTTCCACCTTCTATAGGCTACACCCTAATTTCAATCATGCAGTATTATTATCAACATGAGAACAATCGTTCTGTGGCTTTTGTTGAACTTTGCAGTAAAGAATTCAGTAAAGATGTCAGAAAATCATAATATAATTATTAAAATCATCATTTTCTGATATAATTTTAGCTTTTAGTTAGATTTAGTGACTTGTCCGCTAGCAATGAGAGAAATAATTAGGGTTAGGGCTAAAATGATTTCAAAATGATAATAATAGTTTCGAATTATTATATTCGGAGGTGCTGAAATCTTTTTTGATGTGGCTAAGCCTCACTAAAAAGGGTTTTAAATCAATCCTTCTAGCTCTTTTTGAAATACACCATGTCCAAGTTAAATATCAATTTCATTATAACAGTGACATCAAGAGTATTCAGAGACGAAATGGCAAATATTAAAATAATAACTATAGAAAGGGCTAATTCCTGTACTGACAGTCATCCATTTCACAATGGCTGCAATTGTGTGTGCAATGCTGTTGATTTGAATCAATGAATCATATCATGTCAATATGTATTCTCTTCCGCTGTAATAGCCAACCATCTTCTTACCTTGTCTCCTCAATGTAAACAGATTCCAGCACCGATGCTGCATACTCAAGGTTTTTCTTGAGGTCAGTGAGGGAAGCCTCTCCTCTCTCCAGCTGCTTCACCAGACATCTTAATCTAAAACAGAGATTCAACAGTCATTTAACAAATGAGATTACTCCTCGGCCCACTGGACATGATGAATTAATTGTAACTGACATTGGATTCATTTGCCGTTGGTTCCTGCTGCACAACCTTCTTTTTTTCTTCTTTTGAAAGACAAATCCGGCATATTGGCATAAATCACAATGTGAAACAGTAATAGTGAGTGAATGAAATACAACTTTCCCAATACGCTCAAGATCCGTTCTTGATTTGCACACCTCTTCAATCCCATAATAGTACAAACTGACCACGTTCCACAGGCAAAGTATAAGGGAAATGCTGCTTTTGAAAGACAAGTTATATTTAAAATATCTTGAGCAGATGTTTTTTTTTTTTTTTTTTACCTTACCTCACAATATAAATGCCTTTACATTTTACATATTGTGCAGTTAGACTGACATGCATCTTATTTTGCTTTAGTGAATGTATGTAATCTAATAAATGCCAACCTTGTTTAATTGCAATTCTTTTAGTCCAACATTATTAGCATTCACATTGACTAGTGGTGCAGTCTTCTTGGCCGATTTAACAGAACATTTAAAAACATTTGCATATTGCTGCCACCTGTTGATGACTGAACTAGTACCATATGTAGGACTGTGCAAAAGATAATTAGGGCATACTTACAGAGACTGATCCGCAGCACTACTGTAGGTCTAAAACGCCCCTTAACCCCATGAACTAAAACAACAGCTGCTTCGCATGCCAAAATCTCTCTTTTAAGCCACTGCAAGCTATTTTAGGAAGCATAGGGAAGTAAATAGATGAACAGTAATCTTCAACTGTAGAATCACTGTGCATGTGCATCGGTAGGCAGTAATGATGGTTATTAAGAACATCTGTGTGCCAGTGAGCTTCCCTGCTAATGCATAAGAAAAAGGGGGAAAAAATTCCCCAACACCTTTAACACAGCGCCTCCTATTTGTGGCATTGTTGCATTGATTTTATTTTCTTCCTAGCATGCTATGCTTTATTTGGAAAGTACTTGTTTGAATGAGAGAAATGATTGTCTCTTGGAAGTTCTTTTTTTTTTTTTAAGAAAAATATATTATTTTGTTTGTTTAAAATGAAACTTTTATAACGAAAATATGTTAATCAAAATGGTCAGATGTGTCGTTTGTATAGCTGCAGTCTTCAACCAAACAAAAGAAACATTGTTTTAAGGCTGATTTGTGCATTACATTGTCACATTTTGACAAATGTCCTCCCTTTGACAGAACGTGACATCCAAAGTCCAGTTTTCCATTCCTCTAAAAACAGTGTGGAACTGACAGGGAAAGATAAGTCCATGCAGGGGAACACTGCAAAAGATGGAACTGTCACAGCAGCAAACCTCTGTCTCCTATCATGCCATCGATGGCTTTTGATGTTGTTTCAGGGTCTTGTAGTGTCGTCCCAGTTTACTTGAGAATATTTGAAGCACCTTACCGCTTGCAAATCTGATCCCAGGAGCAAAGCATTCCGCTTTAGATGTAAAACGTGCACCATTCTCGATTTTACAAAAGTCATGTTGACTATGAAAAGGTGGGAGTTGCCCGGTGGATCTGCCAAATTTGACATTTCACCATTAAAAACAGATCTGCAAATAAATCATTTCATCATCACTCAACAAAAGCATCACAAAGAATATGAATGTGAAAGAATTGCAAACCTAAACCAGTCAAGGCGGCGGCACAAAAACACACTCAGCAAACTTTGGCATACTCATTTGGCAAAAATGTTTCTCATGACGAGAAAAGCAACAGATGGCAAGACATCACAACTAGTGCCACAAACTACATTGCAACAAATATACTGCCAATTCAAATGGTTGAGAGAGATTAATTGAAATATTTAAATAATCCCGTCATAAACACCGCCTCGCCAAAAATAATTCAACCGACCAGAGCTGCCTAAATGGTGTGATTCATCCTGCCAAACTCTGGCACAAAAACTGCAGAAGGCTTCGCTCTTTCCTTCAACAACAGATTTATTGTTCTTGCCTCTATGCTGCACAATAAACCTTAAAGCAGAGAAATCCATTTCAACATTTTCTTTCTTGCATGAATATTCCTGTTTTCAGTAAAGCAAACACATTTGTTTCAGCTGATATCATGAATAGGAAACCAAAATTAGGTCAAACTAAAAGCGCAAGCCAGCACTTAAATTTGTGTCAATCTCTCACCTTTGTCATCTGTAAAGGTAAGAGGGAGAGACTATTGAAGCTGCAATCTTCAATAACACCGTGAGCCCAAAATAAATAATAATAATAATTTGAGAAGCTCTATGTATTGAGTTCAGGATCTTTGATCTATGTTTCATGGATTTACTTTGTCATGTGTCTTGCCTGACAGCTTGATATTTTGCTGACGGCTGCAGCCGAGGTGGGGTCGCTGAGTAAAGGTTGACGTGCCAGAGCTCTTAGATCAAGGTGTTGGAATCCATCCATCAACCCCCAAAACAGAAAACAAATCCAGACATGTACACTCAGCCTGTCATGTCGTGAAAAATCAAAGTGTAGCAACATGTTCGATGTCTCCACGGACATTTCTGATTATAGCTGTACATGCTGAAGGATGCTGAGTGGAATCAGGGACACGATTTCGACGATTAGATTCACTAGAGCTGCACAATGCAGCGCTTGAGCATTAACATTAACATTCACGTACAGACATGTTGCACACACAGTCCACTCTTCGTCTTCTCTAGATATTAAGCCTTTTTCTTCATTGTACCATCACTAATGTGGCCTCCTCCATGTTTTTTTCCCTCTGTTCTACTCACTGCCTCAGCTCCCCCTCATAAATATGATGATGTCACGATGTGGCCGCATCAGCAAAGACCCATACTTCCTATTTTATTGGGCGCAAGGCAATATAACCGTTATTCATTCACTCAAAATGACGTCTGTCCTGATTAAAGTGGGTCTGTGAAGGCCACGAAGTGGATGAGGATATTTTTCACGATTTCTGTAGCAGGATTTTCCAGCAGGAAATAATTTTTGCTTCACATGAGCTACTTACGTCTTTATACTTGGTGCTTCATTTGGTCCTATGTGAATATCTTTGTAGATTAAATATGTTTGTCAAACTAAACATTTTATGATGCTGGATAAATTTTAGGGATGAAAGTTAATAGTAGTAGTAGTAGTAGTAGTAGTAGTAGTATAAAATGACTCTAAACTGATTTAGAATTCTTAGTTGAATTAAAGCCTTTTCTATTTTAGTAAATCACATTATTGAAAGAAATCAGCACACAGAAAAGGGGTTTCAAGCAAATGATACCTTTTGAATAAAAGGCTTTAGCCACTCTGTCAAGAGTTTCAAGAATCTTCATCAACAGAAAAGAAGCAAAGACATTTCAAAGAACGATAAAAGCTTTCCATTTGACTTACCGGTACTGTAGTTTTTGCGTTTTTCAGTTCAACAATCAACATTTATATCTCAAATTACAAGCATAAATTGTCAGCAGTATATATTTTTAATAAATCCACACTGTATTACTTTGGAGGAAAAGTGCTACTTTTGGCAACGCTTATGACCGAACAAATTAAACCATTAAACACAGGATTTGGATTCAGATACATTTTTGGTATTTAGATGCTTGTTAAAAATGCCTTCAAACTCCACTCTCTTCTTTCATTCTGTTTGCAGCGGCGCTTGAGCTAAATGTCTGAACTGTATATGTATATAAATATTAATGTGACTCTCACAGCGAGTGTTGGTACCCTTTCAGTTACGGAGGGGAATAGCTCACAGACTCAGACGGAAGCTTGCTGGTGCTGCTAATTTAAAATGACATATATTGTTAAAGTCAATCGAGCTGCACTCAGAAAAACTTGGTTACTCCTTCAAAATGTTCTATTCTAAACAACGCCTTTCCCGTGGGTGATTGCAAGTGACAGAAGTGACGTGAATGGAAGGACAGAAGAAACCTTAAAAATTATCATCGCTTGGCTGAATGCAGCCCACTCGTGTCAAAGTCTGCCAATCAAATCCAAAGGCAGAAGTAAAAGAAATCTTCAATAACACCGTGAACCCAAAATAAATAATAATAATAATAATAATAATCTTTCCATCAAGATCCGTACTTCATATTGTACAAGGCAGTGATTGAATATCCCATAAACAAAATACTACTGCAGATTTTACAGACAATGTATAATTAGATGCTGTAATATGTTTTTACACATTGTTTCGTCAATGTAGCGATGGTAGTGCAATGTCATGATTACACACACCACTGACTCAAACTGGGAATGCACCAGGATCGACATGATCCCTGAGTTTTCCCTGTCTTTATATTTACCTGATTAGCCTATTGCCTTGAATTCATCTGTTTTTATTTTTATGTCTGTGAACCAAAGTTGTTATCAATGTGTTATGTTAGACTCCACAGAATACCGTTTTCCTTGAATGGAATAATGGTGCCAGCCGGATACGTCTAACTATATGGCACCACTCTTAATAGCCCGTTGCATGTACTACAAAAATAAAATAAAATGCTGTTGTCTTGCTTTTGAGCTCTTGGTCCAAGCTTCACCAGGACTTTTATGGAGAAAAAAAAACACATACATATATGTGCATGAGTACAGTATTTGCATGTGAAAATGAATGCACGATAATTTTTCAGTGTCTTTCTCACATAATATATTAACAATGTGAGCCATTTAACATTAACAAATATATTACAGTGCACTGGAAGCAGGATTATTGCACATATACACACACATTTGATTCAATCACGGTCACTGTGGTGTGGTCATAAAGATATAAGAAAACTGGCTTCAATAAATTCTCGCCTGCACAAAATGACTCAATGAGAACGGACCATTTGGCAGCAGCAGAGGGTGCGTGTTTAATTTATCACCAGTCAAGTTGTGATTTCATAAGGGCGAGCATTTATCTGCCATATGGTCTTTTATCAACCCGTTTAACTCTTAAACTGTATTTCCAAATTCCATGTTTAATAAAGCAACATTAAATGTATACATCCTTAGTCGAGAAGATTAACCAGCCTCTTGACTTTCTTACTTAATACACTCCTACAGTATATACATCTATATCTTATCATTCCACTGTTCATACTCTACATATCTCACCCATATATTATATACAGTACATGTTGCTGCTTGTACACGTCCGGTTAGATACCAAACTTTATACCAAAGGGAAGTTCTTTTTCGTTTGCAGGAAACTAAACCTATCTATAAATCTACATACGTAATTTAAGTATTTGACTCAAAACAGAATTTTAAATGCTCATCATTTCATGGTATTGTATACAGTACATGTATACATTGGTTTCTCAAACAGTGGCATTTATATCACATCATATTTTATTAATATCAATATTACCAGACAACTTTGAACCCAACATATAAATAACAACATATTACAAACATTAAATGGGAAATACTCACTGGAGCACAGCCAGAAAGGTCTGACAGCTGACTAAGGCTGTAGGAACTTAACTGAATAAAAGATCTGCCTCAAAAACACATCACAGGAAAGTATGTATAAAAAATACATACATTTACAGTGCAGCAGGAGAGAATGACTGTTGACTAACATGTAACAGCATGTCTTATGTTCCAAGTCCTTTTTGATAAGACAATATCACTATTAACATTAAGTGTCAAGAGTTTTAGATCATACCATGAAGCAATAATCATGCTTTACTTGCTATAGGTGGATATTGTAGTGATATTAAGTCAATAAATACATACATAAATTACAAATAATTGTAATGTTGATTAAAAAAGAGCCACATTCAGGAGGTACCAATGTTTAATTTAATAATTAATTTTAAATTCCAGTAAGTTCTATGTCATAATCACAGAGAATAGAACTAGTCATCAAACATGCATGACATGGCCAATTAATACCATTATGACTCCAGCAGAAAAGATCAAATGGGCAGTGAGAGAGAGGTCAAAGAAAAGCAAATGAACTTGTGGCACAAATGCAAGCCCACCACACTTTAGATGCAACTGAAAGATGGTATAATTAAGGATTTAATGGACTCGCTAATGGCTAACTGGATTGTCCGCCTCTCATGTTAGAGCACACTAGGGACAAGGGAATGTTTTTGAAGTCTGCAGCAAAAAAGTATTTTGAAATCACAGAACAACAGTCTTTTTGGTTCTGTGTTGCAAGACACACAATTATTTTTGGTGCAATGAATTTCGATAAAAATGCCCTTCAGTCCATACTAATACACAAGTGATGCTATTTCATATTGTAAATTTACAAAGAGTATTTGTGCTAATTTATGGTGTGTACATGTTACCTTTCCTGATGAAAAGGTAACATGAATTTCAAAACGGTATTTGTGAGAACCTTATTTTGAGGGCCGTTATCAAGAACCTTGTGTTTCATACATAAGAAAATGAATACTGACCCACAGCTGCCATTTTTTAACTCACGTTCATATGGTTGCTTGTTTTAGACCATTATAAATAATTCACTTTGCTTCACACATCATTTTTTATTTTTGGGGGGTTAATCTTTATGACGACCACCACTCTCACTTCCAAAACAGCTCTGCATTCAGAAGACAAGGTTGTTGGAGAGTCAACACTTTGAGAACAAACAGAAAAATGAAAAAAATGCATTTGGCACATTCTTGTATCTTCAAAGAAACAAGAGCTTTTAAAGCAGTCCCAGACAGTGCATTATGTACAATTGCCACAGTGATGAAACATATAATTCATATCTGCATAAAAAGCTGGGAATGCTGAAGAGTATTTACATAATGTGCTCCTGTTATAGATGATTAGCAACAGTGAAGAAGTTTTATCAAACGCTCGATGGCGATCGGCAACAGTCAGACCTCATTGAGCAATGACTGCCACTCCAACATTTCACATGTGGAAATTATAAAACATATACACTTACAGAACATATTTCTCTCTCTAGAGTTTTTCACTATACAAATATACAACGTGGCATCTTGTCCTCTTACCATATGTGTCGGCATGCACTCAATATGTCACAAGTGTCTGTGATTTAATTTACTAAGTGTTTCTGAAAGCTGTAAGCGTTAAGACTGACCCCCACCCAAAAAAAAAGAGAAAAAAAGAAAAAATGAATAAACACCAGTGCAATCTCTAATCTCACAGACAAATCCAATCCTTGATTTCTCTCCAGTGACCACACCTTCAATACTAGGCTGGGTATTTTTTTTCAAATGATGTTTCACATGACATGTGTTGATGCTGGAACATAATCCCTAGTGCACAGTGGTGCAGGAGTTTTGTAATCTGAGAGATTAAATAATGCATTCCATGGCTAGATGAGGGGAAACTGTATGTGGAAATGAGTGTTATCAAGTAATCTCTTTGCTGTCAGATTGTGTGTGTTGCCTAACAATAGCGACAAAGTACTATATTTTAGGGGTCACTTTGTTTACAGCTCCTAGATATTAAGTAGACAAATGGACTTTGATGCAAACTGAAAAACATAACAATATCTTATTATTTAGCCCAAGTAGTATTGTTTAAAGGTTACATTTACAACATTCACTGCCACTAAAATATCAGAATCTCTTTCTCATTCTTGGGCATTTGAATTAATTGATAAATTGATCATATTTGAGGATGATTTATTGGTTTGGTGAGGCTGAACGAAACCTTTCCTAACATAATCCTATACTTCAGCACAATGTAGTCAGCCCATGACAACAAATAGCTGTTCATTCATCAAATGCTGATCCTGGTATGCTAACATTATGACTGCTATACAGTTTAAAGTGGAACTGAATTCCCTTCTATCCACTTTGAGTCCACATTGTGAGAGTGTTCACAGTAAATTTATAAGCGGCAGCTAACTGCAAAGATTATTTTTCACAGTCTATTTCTGTACTTTAGTACATTACTTGAAATAAATATATAATTCATTCATTATTCCTGTAGTATAAACAACAAAATATTGGTTACAGTTTTGTCACTACATTATTAGTAAATTACTGTTATCTATTTACAGTAAGTAAGTAGTGCATAATCAAATTACTTGTATTGAATTAATGCAATGAAACTGGTAACTGACCTTACTTATGTAACACCTTTCTAGTCAGACTGAACACACAGTATGACATAAGCAAGCATTTATTCATTCACACACAGAGGCTACAATACAAGGCACCACCTCATCATGGACGATAACCATTTACTCAACCAATCAACCAATCAATCAAACACTGATGGAATATGTAGACTGCAGAGGCTGGGAATCAAATCAACGTCCTTTCAATAAACGAATGACCTCTGTTTCACCCGACAGCTGCTGATACCCACGACTACTACTTAAAATAGTAATACCAATTACAAAATAATAAATGATGTAGATAGACTGTAACCTCTATTCTAACAGAATAATAGCAAAATTACATAACATCATTAAAAAACAAATTGGATAAATAAGAAAATTATTATGATACACACCTTTAATACTCCTACAAAATATGTGAAAACTGAATAAATGTTGTTCTCTGGCTTTTGAGAGACCAAACCCTTATCAATATAAGTATGGTAACTGCATTTCTTCTCTGGCAGAGGCATATAAATGGTGACATGTAACATAAGTTTTTGTAAGCAAAGCTAAAATTAGTTTCTTCAATAATTGAATTAATGATTAAAAATTCTAATATTCTGTAGCAAGATCTGTCTCCTGGCCACTCCTATGCTGCATTATTCAGTTCTCCACCATGTTTCCACTCCATAACAACATCATTAAATGCCAGTAATTTGCTTAAAACCATCTAATACGATGAAACCAAATTTTCAAAGGTCACTGAATTCCCTTGCTAGATGACTCATGCAGACTAGAAATTAAAAAGGCTCTGTCTCATTAAGCCACACAGGAAATATCCACGTAGACTCACACAACTGCATCATTAATAGATGGCATTCATTGATACATTTAATAAAAGAATCAAATTTCAAATTGAATGCATTACAATTTTAAGTAATTTCTTCATCTGATTACAGATTACGTGAAATTGAATCCCATTTTTCAGTCCAAAAAGATGATGAAATAATGAATGATGAAAATGATCCATCTGGAGGTGTGATTAAAATATGAAAATAAAAAATAAAACTCTCAGATGAACAGTAAAATAGCAAAAGTAAGAAGTAAGAAATAGCATCACTTGTGTACATCAAACAAATCATACAGCAAGCAGATTAGTAACAGTACTGTTACTTGATGAAGAACATTTGCCAAAGAAAAGTGTTGGCAAAATTACTGCAGGTGAAAACCTATTTGTGTCCATGACCTGGAACAGTGTCGCCTCTTCCTCACATTTTTATGCTGATTTCCTGGGTTCATTTATATTTATCTTCAAGTATGTTTTAGTTAATGTGAACCATTTCAGCAAACATTTAAAACAAATTAAAAAGTTGGTCTTTAGCAGTTTTTTTTAATGTCTGGTTTGGTTGATGACTTCATAACTTTATGAATGTTTCTGCAGAACACATTGGCCTCTGAGGAGTAAATTCTGAGGGTGTCTCATTGTTGTAAAAGAATCTCATTGTTTCTACTGAGCATCTGAATGTCCTGAAGGAATGTTTTGGTTTCATAGAGGAACTCTCAAGGGTCATAATCAGCATGTGACAACTATGTTTTGCTGCAAACCTGTCATTACTGAATTATTTGGAGATTTCTTATGCCTTGCCTCAAAAGAAAGAAAGAAATGTTTCAAATATGTTTGATACTGGAAGGCCAAGCTCATCTCACAAATCTCCCTGTGTATTCCACATGTGTTTTTACTCTACAGTTTTAGGATTAGAGTGGGGTTAGGTTAGATAAACAATGAAAACAAAACCATATATTATATTTTTATACTGATTTAAATAATTCTTAGTAAAATTCAAGCCACATTTACATCTGTCATTTAAAATATCTTCTATACAGACAAATCCAGAAGAGATTTAGGAAATGTTTGTCATATTTATGACCTCTGATGGCCAGATCAAAAATCTGATTGCAATCTGACTCTTTACGAATGAAAAATAAATCCAGCCATCAAGACAGCAGAAAGACAATACATTTTTAAGTAGGAAAAAAAGCTAAAAAAAACAAAAGACAAAATTCTGACGAATAATTTTGTTATTTTGTTAATCGGCAGAGAAGGAAACATTTTAATACACAAATCTAAAATCAGCAAAAATAACACATGACAGCTTTTCTGAGTGCATATAGCAGCTTTAACGGGATGTAAAATGCAGAAAAAGCAACAACAACATCCACGACAGTGGGGACATCTGTCCATGCCTGACTTTGGGTCGACCTTTCATGTGTGACTTACGCATTTGCACAACCTCACGTGGGAGCGCGATTTAAAAACCCAGAAGGCCAGAAAGGGAGATGGGTAATTACTGTAAAGATAGTCACATCCCTGAAGCAAAACAATGGTGAAGGTGACAGCCACACACACACAAACAGGTCATTGAGATGAGGTCAGTCAGATAATTCAATGAAATACCAGAGGGAGATAAACTAGCTCTTTCAATTGGATTATCTGTTTGACTCTAAGCCAGAACACCAACGTAATAACAGACAGCACATAATGCTCTGAATCATAGATTATTACAGGAGTAATCCAGACGTAATGATCCACAATGGATGTGGGTACCAACACAGGAAAAAAGCTGGGTCACGAATACTCTCCTCTGGCTGAATGGCCTCGATCGTGTCAGAAGGGGGCAGATACGTTTAATGACTCCACATTTAGAGACCATTCTGCTTAGTTCTTAAACACAAGCAGGAGCAGACCCGGAGAAATAAAGGGAAATAGAAGAGGGCACATACAGCAGCTGTCATTATCTTCAGACACACTCACATACACACACACAACTACATACAAACAAGCACACTAATCGATCAATACAAGCTGAAAAGTGGTGCTCTGTGGTGAGTGAGGTCAGCCCCAGTCTGTCCTTCTCCCCCCTGGAAAAACAAGGACATCTGAGTGCACTTTATTTGGCCCTTCCAGCAAAACACACACACAAAGGTTCTCATCCCAGCATGCAATGGCCATGCACATCAATGTTTCGCCAAAACTGTCCTTGTTAGAATATGAATTAAACAAAATCTATAAGATGTGACCCAGAAAGTACAAAATCCTAAGTGTGTAACAGTGAGTTTCGGTACGGAATGTTTCTTTCCTGGGAGGGATGCGTGTCCGAATGTTAGACAAACTGTGCGGGAAAACAGAGGCTTGACTTCTCCACTGCTGTTAGTCCCAGCATTACTTTAAAGTGACCCTTCAAAGAGAATACCAACAGGTTTATTCTCATCATCACACATTTAAACAAATCAATTTACACATCATCACATACGCAGAAGCAAACAGCTGAAGTGTTTATTAAGCTGTGCATGTTTGACAGAAGAGCTGCTAGCCAAGAAAGATCAAACAGGCTTCAGTTGTTGATGCCAAATCCTTCAATGTCCACCGTCTACGTCACAGTCAATCTGTAAAGAATCACAGCCCTGATTTTCATTTAATAATTTTGTGCTTTCAATTTATGTATACGGTATGCCAAAAGTACCAAAGAATGTATCTGAGCGACTCATTAAATAAATAATTTAAACATCATCCAGCAGCAGCAGTATTAGAAATAACAAGCCGACTGGACGTAGACTCTTCTTGAGCTCTGACTTTGGTCTCTACTGACGTAATATATCACTGCTAAATTGGAATACCATGTATTCTCTCTAGGTTGTTTTCCATCTTATGCTTTAGCAAGAAAAGTATTTATTTTTTCATACTTGGTGTATTACATTGCTTATAACACAGACTGTGAGCAACAATGTGTTATAATTACAAGTTCTGCTAAGACAGAAATGACTGGCCTGGCTGGAAATGAATGAGGTGAGCTGAAAATAAAGAAGAGCACATGCAGAGCTCTCTCTCTCTCTCTCTCACAAATGGCCACCACACATGAGTACACACCAAACACAAGAAGATTCACACTCTCTTTCACAAAGGGTGTGAAAAATGTCTCTCTGAAATAAACAAACTGAGTATGAAGATAATTTTGCATTCCCGCTTTATCTCTCCATCTACCTGCCTCTGTGCTGGGGTAAGACCCTCCATACAAACATCCAGAGTGGAGGAAGGAGTGGATGTAAACAACCAGATTAAGCAGGCAGTCTGCATCATAAATCTGCAATATTATCTGCTGCAGGCGGCAGGAAGGGGAAGGCTCGTGTGCTGGACTGGTGCTAAGAAAGCCTGTGATGTGTTCTCAATCCCACCCTAACCTCAACTCAGGTTAAAAGCCTATCATTTAGGCTTTGTAATCAATCTTCAGAGTAGCAATGCACTTAGCTCAATAAAGTCCCTCTGAAATAAGCGACGATTGAGAAAATAATCAGGGTGAAAGCCCTTTGGCACATAATGGAAACGTGCATGCTGTAACTTTACGCCTCATGCCAAATAGTTTCTTTAAGGCAGGTCTTTGCATTTCCCCTCAGACAATGCTATCTCTGGATTATGTTTTTAACGTAAAACAGAGATTCCTCCAGGACTTAACGAGGCCCTTCCTGGCTAAAGAAAGACTAAATGAATAAATAACCCATGCTTTAGTCTATTCAATCTGATCTCTTTTTGATAACTAATGCAGTATTTGATCTTATATGTGAAGCCTCTGCAACTGTGTGTTTTTTTTTAAGTGTTGTGATGCAGAGTGAATAATACTCAGAAAAAGAAGCACCTGATGTGGATTGAGTGGAGGGAAAGGAAAAAGGAAAGAAGATTGGATGAGAGGAATTTAATTATCCAAACCTTGGAGGTTCATTTGAACTGGGCAATGTTATCTCTAGTCTTCAGTTAGTTGTGAGATGGGGATGTGGTAAAAGGGTGAGGATGAGAGGATGAGGGAAAGGGAAAAAAGGAGGTATTTTGCTCTGTGTTCAGTGAGCTTTAAACTACTGGATGATTTTTTTAAATGCCAAATGTCTCAAAACAATGGATTTACTGCTGCATTGGGCTATTAATATTACAATACATTAGATATTGTAAATATAGGTCAAATAAAAATCCAAAAACTCTCACAGATACAAGATATTAAAAATAGATCCAGGAAGCCATTAATGGCCGACACTGAGGCGTGACATTCTAACAGCTGGGCCGCTGTCTGTCTACTCCCTCGCACCTTCAGACAGAAATAAGCTGTGTTTTTTATATTGAATTTTTTTTTTTAAAGCTACTGTAGATATTCAGTGTGGTTTATTCTTTGACACACATCAATATTAAATTTAACAACCACTCTGGAATGATTAGCTAAACTACAATAAATAACAATTACAGCAGAAGAAAGGATTTTGATTATTTGTTCTTTTTCTGCATCCATTAGTCCTGACGTGTGAGACTGAAAAATAAGTGAACATTTTTAGTAAGTGTTGCCCTTAAGCCGTACATGACATATCTTCTTCTAATTGCTATTTTTAACTGATTAACATTTTACATTCATCTAGAATTTATTTTATGTGATATACTGTACTGTAATTGTGTTTGCTCTATAGCCAGCCAATTCAAAACTCAAATCAACAATCTATTTTTGTGCCAAATGGATCATCTCCAAAAATAGACAGTGGATATGGTGACTGACAAATAGCCCCTGAAACACAGAAAAGAGCTCGGGCAATGGCATCTAATGGGTTATTTTAAGAGGCAGCCATTGCCTGGAAGACTTGTCCCCTGATTACTAACATTAACAATGAAGTCAAATTTTACCTGGTAACAATATCTGTCCTCCTCCCCATTGCTCTTGCACTTTTTTTTGTCTCAGTCAATTTAGCAATTTTCTTCATCCGATGTTCCCTCTATTGGTCCTTCTGTTTCCTTGAGTGCAATTACTGCGACTAGAAATTGCAAGAATGACCTCTAAATGACTAGATTGATGCCATCTCTGTCACCTTATCTCAAAGCTTCTATTTTGCACAAACAAACATGTTTACACACGCACAGGCGAGTTTCTACACTCTAAAGACTGAAAATAGGAGGAAGAGGTCAGGCTGTCGACGGCTGAGCAGATTGACTCATTACTGCCTCCGAAAACATGTGCTGTCGCCCTGCATAGGTTCCAAGGCTGCAATCCAACAAATACAGCAGGTCTGGGAGTAAGACAGGAGAAACAACAAATTATCAAATAAACACACAGACTACTAGATAGTACACAGTACTATCAACAGAGTTGGAAGCTCGGCAGACTGCATCATACCATTTAAATACCACATATTGCAGGTATACTCTTTTTCCACAAGGTATCGCAGTTCCCAGACACTTATATGAAATATCTGTAATGTTTTTTGTCAAAATAGTAAACAAATGTTGCCTGAAACAGCTCTGTCAGAAAAGCCTCTGAAAACAAAACTGAAACACGCAGCTGCGTGCACGCAATGAATGTGCATGCATCTGCACGCACATCTTGTGCACGTTCGCCCTCTGTGACATCACAGGGGGCGAGATTTCTGCCAGACGAGTTTCAGTAGGTGATTGCAGAACTAGAAAAACTATGCAGGATTCACTTGATGGTTTATTTTGCTGTTTTTTTGGTTGATAATGACCAAAAACCACCAAAATAATGTAGAAGCATGGGAAAAGTGAGTTTTTCATAATATATCTCCTTTAAGGTTGGGGGCTTGCCTGGATGGTGTGGCATAACACTACAAGCAGTAACCACTGCAGCATGGTCACAAATTAAGTGAAAGCATTATCCATTCAGTAATCTGGCTCCTGTGTGGGAATAAAAATGAGATACACTAATCATCAACTTGTCCTATACAGTAATAATCACTGGAAGTGAGCATGCTTGGGTGAATGATGCCGTTATTGTGACGAGAGGAAGTGTTCTGGTTTTTACTCTGCAGGCTGCCAGAATAAAATTGATATCTGGGCTTTTGAATGTATATGATAAAAATACTTTAAAGTCACCAGTGGTCCCTGAAATGTATCTCAGTGATGTGTTGATGAAGGATGGCTGGCTTTGCCCCAGAAGCGGGGCCTACCTCGATAGCTGGAGAGGAAAGAGCAAGTCCATCATCTCCTCCTCCTAAAGAAATTGGTCTCTCATAATTGCTCAGAAATAGAAAAAAGCAGTGCGCCCCTCTATTTACTGAGGGAACTATGTGGACTTTGAAGTCATAAGGTATCTGAAAGTGGCCAGCTAGAAGTAGCACATAGGGCCTCAAGATTCTCCTTCTTGCACTTTTACCCCCATTTTAAAATATACATTCATGCAGCCAATATGAAATGTTTTACCTATGGTTTCAAAATTCACAGTAAATATCTATTATTAACCCTTCCACCATCATCAATGGTAGCTGCATATGTACAAGAAAGGAAAGTTATCTGGCGTGCCAGCCATAACTGAGGACAGTTTAGTGAATGGTTAACTGTTGAAAGAGGAGCATAACTAAACACATAAACATAGTAACAGGAGAACTGTTTCCCCACTACCAACACCAACCTTCATAAAAAGCACAAAGGCCTACACAGACATCTTCTTATAGTCCCTTTACCAAACAAACATACACTGACACAAATGCTCCTCTCTCTCGTCCCACTCTGTTTGAGGAGGGCTATCACCCCCTCCATCTGCATGTGTGAGGGGTTTTACTGGTGTGTCAGTAATGACAATGTCCCAGCGTTCCTCTCGCTCTGCCAATTAGCCAGACTGTAATTACACAGACACATATGGAGCTGTCAATCATCTGGCTCCTCCACACAGGAACTCCCCCACCCAGCCGAGAGAGCGAGAGAGGCTGAAGCAACGAAAGGAGAGAGAATGAGAGTTTCCAACCGCCAGCTCCAAACGACCGCTCGCTGTGCCAGTAAGCAGCACGAGGAGGGTTTGGTTCAATTACGCTCGCTGCGCTGCAGTTCACAGCAAAATGTCATGCAACCTATTTTTATTGTGAGCTTCATTTGTAGAGCAGTTACAATTTCCTATTTACTGAGTTAACACAATTTCTTCCATTGAATTTGTCAGATAGTAACCAGACCAGTTGCTGATTAAGTCTATGCAACGAGGAGTTTACTCTTTTAAATATCTTACTCAAAGCTGATTTTATTTCAATATTTTGAATACAAATCGATGAACTGGCGGCTTGTCCAGACTGCTGAGATAGGTTCTAGCTTGGCCCGCGACCCCATAACGGACAAAGCAGTTGGAAAATGAATGAATGAATGAATAAAGATTCCACAAAACCACAAACACTGATGTAATAACAAGTGTTGTTCGTGTTGCCTGGGCTAAATAATCATATACTCCACTGTTCCACTGTTAAAGCACATCATTGTTGTGACATATGACATGTGCCTTCACTCTGATGATCATTATGATGAAAACTCACGAGAGAGGTTTCCCTGTTTTTAAGCATTTACATCACTAAGATGGTAAATTAGCTTGGTGTTAACAGACTGGGAAGCAATGTGTTGCTGTCTTAGACTCTTTCTGTGGGGCTTGGTCTTTTCCGACCTCCTGCTTGCGGTTGGAAAAGATCTTTGGAAGAACTTCATCCAACCAACGGAAACTAAATGCATTTACTTCACTGTTTTGTGGAATAAAGCATCTATTTATAACACTGACCTAATATTGTATACAAAATGCTGAAGTGCATTAACAACATTCTCAGATCCGGCTTAATATTTGACAGTTTTGTTTGACCTCTTCTTTGCATTGAATCCTGATAAAGAAGCTATAGCATATAGGGAGCTGCCATTATTTGTCAAGATTTTCCATGTCAGTGAGGTGATGCTTGCCTCTTCTTGATTTATCTCTATCTAGGTTCCAGTTATTTCTTAAAGATGATAAGTTGACTCAAGATTCAACACTAGAGAGAACGTGCCAGTTTTGTAAACGTGTTCCACGTGTGTTCGACTTGTAAGATGTGTGTCCCTCTGGAATGAAGATGAATAAACAGAAAGGATAATAAATGTAGTTATCATAGCAATAATAATAACATCCTTTATTAAAATTGCACTTACACTACAGGTACAAATCGCTTTGTAAGATGAGCATCAACGAATAACAAGTAAAGAAAATAAAGAAAATAATAAACAGGAGTAGGGCATGAATTAGATCCAGAGATGTTGAAGAGAAACCAAACCGGATGGAATAAATATAGAACTCTTAGAAGTGGGAGGAAGGTGGGGGTGAGGGGGTTGGGTGGAAGGAAGACAATGAATGAGATGAGGAGGGAAAAAGGTCAAGGGTCCCAGAAGAAAGCCTTACCCCTGGGAGGTCTTCTTGTATTTGCGCCTATCAGAAAAAGCAAACATGAGAAAAGTAAGGCATTGATTGAAATGTCACTCTGTAAATGTTGTAGAACTTTAAAATTTCATATAATTTACATGGAAAGACAAACGGGTCTTTGACAAAAACTGGCTACTGAGAAGCTCTATTTGTATTTATTTCATTTAACCTTTATTTAACCAGGTAAGTTAATTGAGAATTCTCTTTTACAATATTGACCTGGACCTAAGTTGCATGTTCTTAGTGATGGGAGGAAGCCGGAGAACCCGGAGAGAACCCACGCAGACACGGGGGAGAACATGCAAACTCCTCACAGAAAGACCACAAGTCGGATTTAAACCTGTGACCTTCTTGCTGTGAGGCAACGGCGCTGTCCACTGTGCTCTCAAAGGACTATATGCCTAAAAAAAGATTTGTTTGTCTTTCCATTTTAGAGTATCCAACAGAAACAGCAAATAGGCACAAGCTGGTTGATGATGGTGCAGCAACATCCTGTCTGTATGACATACACTTTGAATTCACCAGTGGATAGAAGGAATTACACCACAGCCAAACAAACTTGCTGTGGATGCAGGAAACGTTGCCATGCTCTGTTCTCACCTGGCTTTAGTTGGCTTTAAAATACATTTTCAAGAATTCAAAATACAAGGATGGAGCAAATCTTCAAAATCTGGGCGTAAAACACAAACCCAAGCCTTTTGCATCCAGCTTTCAGTTTGCTGTAAAGCCAATATGTTTAAAGTCTTACATCATAACATCAAATTACTATAATTACATACATGCACATGGGGGATTTAAGAAATATGTAATGTTATGCTCAAACAGATAATGGAATACATTCACACAACACTCCACCCCCTTACTTCACTGCTACACACACTTGGAACCTACACTCTCACTTCAAAGGACACCTACTATCACTTAACCTAACATTTGGCCTAAAACACACACACACACCTAAAGCACTCGTAATAGCACAGTGAGATGAACCCGCTGCTGTTAGACTGCAGAGACACATTTATATTCCAGTCAGGCAGAATTCGACAGCACTTAGCTTGATTTGTGTTTCAGTCGTTTTCTTTATCAACCTTTTTGCAAGCTCAACTTAAAACTTCAAGCTAAACTAGTGAGTCTGTAAGGTATCCTCAGGGCTGTTTTATGATTAGGACATACATAGTCAGAGTATTCATTTGGTGTCCAATTAGCAATTCAAGTTGAAAAGACAAAAAGACAGGAGTAGTTTTAAGAGGATCTCATGGATAACAGAAGTAATTGAAAGAAATATAAATGAGAATAACAGTGAGAATCGTAAGTATGAATATTTCCTACTATGCTCCGCATGTCTGCCCCCCGCCCCATTATCCCCTTCCCCATGTTGACCATGCTTAATGGTGAAATATGTCAACAACACAAGTTGTTGTAACCCTAACCCTAACCCTTTTCTCAATTATAAGCCTTTAATGCAATTTCCTCAGCATAATGAGGATATGAGGATATGGGTTGAAAGGGGTCATGGAAATTCCAAAGGTCATAGAGAAGTTATTAAGACAAATTTAAGTGAGAGTACATTTTTAGGGGTTTTAAAAATCTGTGAATGGCCATCTGATGAGTAAACTCACTCGTTGAAGGCTGAGCAGAGCCAAAGCAAATTCTTTCTCTGTCTATCCATGGATGATTGGTGTACTCTATGGAGTACTCTATGCTAGAGTGCTGTGGTAGCTATCCAGCACACACACACACACAAATCATACAGCTGCCAAACAAATCTCTCAAATAAGCTGGCAGCACATACAGTAAATGTCACCAAGCTGCCACATATAGACTCAAACACATTCAATCTATATCATCCACACCGGCGTACGCAGTGTGCATCATAAAATCGCTTCCACATGCCAACATCGATGGCTGCCTGTTAGTTGGCGCTCCCTCTCTTCAGACAGAAGCTTTTTGCAAGATTAAAGGCTAATATGATCTTTGACACACAACAGGAGCCCCCAGAGCATTCAGCAGACCGCAGCATAGCTGGGATGAAAATAATCCCCCTCGCTCCATTCATCTGACATGCTTATCCAACAAGTATCCAAAAAAGACAGGTGGTTATGATTGGGAATTTATGATGGTGTGGCAATACAATCTTCAGAGGAAACTAGCTGTAGCAAAGGGGGATGGAGGGGGAGAAACAATCGCTATTCATGGAAAAATAGAGACTCTGTGATGTGAAGTGAACTAAGAATGAAACACAGTGATGTGAAAAGAGATGCGAGGAAGGCTGATATGGTTCGCTCACGCAATCATGTGGAGGACACAGGAGGAGGATCATTCAGGCGTCCAGCAGTAATATTTAAAAACAAATTTGAACACAATCCTTCAAAGTAACGCTGATGTCTCCCAAAGGCAGCTTTTGCATTGCTTAAAGAGGGATACTGAAAGACAAACTATATGAGTAACTAGAGAAGAATTTATTTTAGCTTAAGTATTTCAACAACAAAACACTTTCTGGTCTTGATTCTATATTGACAACAGGTGTTACTTGTATGAAATACTCCTTGCCTCGCTAAACGATTTTGGATGCATGTGGTGAAAAACAAAGAGCTGAAATTGACCTAAATCATTATGAAATAAGGGTAAAATTATGAGCAAACTGAGCTTTAGTTCGATCTCTCGCGTCCACTGGCATACACACCCACAGTAAATCATACAAATGGTGCCAAGAAATCATAGACTCATGAAAAAACAAGCCATCACTGCGATGCTTCAGCTCTTCCCTATATCCCTCCTTAATGTTTCCTTTTCAATCAATACCTACTGCTGCATTAAGCTATTACAGGAAAGCCATTATGGATTATTACACATACGAGTTTTAAAAGCTTAATTCAAACCTTTTTTCTAACTCACAAACACAGAAATGCTTCACACGCACTTGTTGAAAGCAGCAAAAGTGGGTATACTCACAGTCCTCGAAGCCTGAGCCAAATCTTTTCAATCTGATCCGGCAGAAGGTACTTCAGGGCCGTGCTTTCAAACTCCTCGATCTCTTTAGTAGGAGACTCCATGTCAGAAGCTAAACGAGTTCTCAACGTGCCAGCAAGAGATGAAGAAAAAAAAGTTTAATCCCTCTTAAGTAAGCGATGATGAAGACACAACTCGGAGCGGAGAGATGTTGGAATGTGGTGAAACCAAGGACTTGTCCGAGGTTTCCTCTTCCTTCATTCACATTTGCACCCAGAGCTACGATAAACCAGCCGGCATCCCTCGTCTTTTTTCCTCCTGTGTGTTTGCAAGTGTGTGTAACTGAAATTCAATAACACTGTGACAGTCGTGAAACAGCCCAACTCCACCTCTTTCCTTTCTCCTCTCTCTCTCTCTCTCTCTGTTTCCGTCTTATTCGTTCACTTCTTCTCTGAGTGATCAGGGGTCCTGGAGCCATGCCATGCTCTCCCAGCAACAACGGGATGCAGACGGCAGTGCAGCTCAATCCAGGATTAACGCTCACTGCTGAGCGCTCCACACAAGAGGGAGGGAGAAGAAACACCAGCAGTCAAAGCGAGGGAGGAGTCTGGATGATAATGAGAGACCGTGTTCCTTTATACCCAGAGGGGAAGTAGAGAGAGTGATAGAGGAAATGAATCAGTTTGGGGAGGTGCTGATCTTTAGGACACGTGTTCTGCTTTCCTGAAAAATACCTGCTTAAATAATGAGACGCTGCAGTAACACCATAGCATCTTCTTCCACTTTTACGCATCTGCCTACTTCTCATGGAAGGGAAGTCATCTTCACGCAAACACAAACTCTGTCAACAGTTTTGATCAGCAATCAAAGGGATGAAAACAACCCTGAAAAATGCACAAGCTGTAGATATGAAAGTGTGGAGGAGGCTTTTGTTGACCAATATGATGAATGTCCTGCCATGGAGGATTAAATAGCATAGCATGCAAACTGAGCTTTGACACTGATGTGCTCTTTCACATCAGTGTCAATCATGAAACATATCCTACAAAATGCAAGCATTGTAAGACTTAAAATGTATTATTTGACTAATACATAAAACAAGTATGCTTTTATAGGTGTATGGTCAGATAATAGCGGTTATTTGACCAGTTTCTAGTTTCTCACTGTGTGTCAAATAAATATATCTAAAGTATTTGGATCCTTTCTGCTGGATTCTCTCACTCGTGTCCTTAACTTCCCTTGTATAGCTCACAACATCTGATGAAAACCCGAGAGATAATACATCTCTTTTTTATTGTCTTCAAGTCCAGAACTGGCAAGGATGACTCAGCCCAGACTCTGTTTTCTTTGAACCGACCCCCCCCACCCCCCCGCCTGGCTCTTAGGGCTTTCAATTACTTGATGAAGTATGCAAGGAAAGAAAGACACTCATGCTTTCATCTGCTGAAATAGGGACTCTGAAGTGAGCGAGGCGAGGGCTCTGCCCGAGTGCTATGAAGCCCGATGACGTTCTCTTCAAAGACATATTTATCTGTGTCGCTCCCTCTGCTTTTCTCTTTCTGTCATTCTTCCATTAACTCATCACTAACATTCTTCTGCCTTTTTTGGAGTTGTGAAGACTGCAAGAATATCTCAGGCCACGGGCATGACTGATAAGTCAACCTGAGGGGAAACCAAAACAACTTCACATGTGAGTGCTTGCTGTTCGCAGGTTTACGCCTCCGGGACTGCCTGTTCTGCGTCATCTGTGTGTGTCAGAGAAATCCTGAATCAGGTTGAGCCCCGTGAGAATGGTTCTGTCAAAAACACCACAAGGGGCAGAAAGGTCAATGCACTCGCATTGCACTCAGAAAGGGGGAGCTTATAGTAAGTTTGAGTTGAAGAAATAGTTTGAAGTTTATAGTAGATGACTCCTTCCTATAGGGCTGTCAGACTCAAATGGTCAACAATATGTGTCCTTTTTTAACAACCATCTCTTTCTGTCGATGACAATTACATTATTAGCGTAAGACAAATGATGGATTAGGTTCCACAGCTTTTCGTAGTTTGAATGAAAAAACAGTTATTATCATTTAACAGTATTTTTAACCTCAGATTTAAGTATTTTTGTTACTTTTCATAAATGACAACCTCACACACTCTCTTTACACACCAGAACAAGTGTTGTATTCTATTCTTAATCCTGCTTTGACTGGTTTGTCAATGTCAATGTTAATGTAACGCCCTGGAGTTTGGATACACCTGTTTGGGAAACTAGTGATGTAGGACATATATTTGGTTCAATCAATTTGGATTGATGGTTCAAGATCTTTGTTTGTTTTATATCTGGAATTGTGCCTGTGCTGTAACATGGGAGTGTCACTTTGGGAGGGAGGGACACGAATGGCCTGATCGGAAAAGGAGTCCGGGCAGTGTGTTGTAGTACGCAGGAAACAAAAAGATTGATTGACGTTACTGAACCGAGGACTGTAATTAAAAGTTGCCAAACAAAGATGAACGTGAGTCAAGTCGTTAATTTCAAGGGTGCAACATTAACAGAGTTGCAATTTGTATAATTAACTTACAGTTAACAGAAAAGCAAAGTATGTAATGCCATTTTCTCCTGCCTGAATGACTCAATAACACTACAGTCTTTTATTTTTTGACTTTACAGACTATACAGCATACTACATGTTTGCACTGGTAGTGAATGTCAGCACTGGACTATACACTGGCATATTGTGAGGTGTGAATTAATTTTATATAAAAGCTAGACTAAATTAAACAATCTTTACATAAAATATCAAAGTTTATAGCAATTGCTTCTTTTCTTTTTCCTCTGTCATCACCAGATTTTGGATTGTCTTGAAACAAAGACGAATAATGGCTACGGAATTACAGACATCATATTTATATCATCCCATATTAATTAGGAAAATAGTTCTCTGAAGCATAAACTAGCAGGATTAAGAATGCCATCTTGTTGAGAGATGCAGCCCAAGAATTTGCACCCAAGGAATATCAATGAATGCTTTAATTACATTGCCAACTGATGAATGAAATAGCGTCCGGAAAAAAGGAACTCAGTGACTTATTTGGACTGGACACTGCCGCAATAATGAATAAGTGTGGACATCTATCCATTTTCTTCCGCTTTCATGCTTATAGTAAAAGATATTTGTAGTTTCTTTAATTTCAAGAGTCAGGAACGAACACAAGAGACAAAAATCATCAAATTATGTCAGTAATTCATTAATATCACAACAGCTGCTCACAGAATCATTTAGTGAATCAAGGTTTGTAATAATACATTGTCCATTTGACTCTAAGAGAGGGACCTGTTGGAAATTACACTCGACTAAGGTATTCCTATCACTGTGCTCCCTAATCAGGCTCCCTCAAAGCTCACACATCGATGAAATCAAGACATTAACACTCCTGGCAATTTGGAGGTGCATGAAAAATTCAAAACTCATTTTAATTTCCAGGCAAGTTGATAAGAATATCTATGCATCAAAATGGAAATCGCATTTGCAGTAATGACCACATTTTGGCAAAGGCCATTTATCATAAAATGTAATTTTCCATCTATATTTCATTTGTGTTTTGTATTGGATGCTTGGAAGTATAGGTTGGATAAATTGAGGGCATCTGACCATGAAGCTGTACATTCATTCACAAAGGGGCTGAGATGGAAACATTCCCAAGAGAAGAAACATCCTTCTTCACCCCTGATAGAGACTGTCAAATGTGATGCTGAGGTGAGAAGCAATCAGGCTCCCCTTTCTGAGTATCATGGAGCAGCTTGATTTTGATTTTGTATTTTTCTTTCCATGAGAAGAACCCAGGTTTTATTATTGAAACATTCTGATTTCTGAGCATTGACAAACCCTGCTTTATGCTTCTTAGCTGTCAATTTGTATGCCAGTTTTTCCGACACTTGATATAGCTGGGCAGGATTTCATTGCCAGCTGGTATCACCAGAACCAGCCTCAAAATTAGAAGACAAAAGAAAATCTCTGTGATTTGATAGTTAGTGATACTGACCACCCGCCATAGTATAACACAACCAACATAGTTAGCGGAGGCGTTAAGGTGAAGTTAAAAAAAAACAGTCTACAAGCGAAAATGTTTCTCTCAGCCACGAGCTGATCTCATTGAGCAGATTAATCTTTTTAAACACACAGTATTTCACTTTAATTGTAACACTTAGTACTACTGTACTAAAACGAATCATTATTCCCTTCCCACTAGACGGTTATGCAAATACTTGAGGTACAGCTAAATATTTAGCAGCATTGGGCGACTGATTGACAATTTTTTTTTACCATCACGATGAAAGCTAAAGTGCTGTCCTTTGTGTCACTGTCTCTTTGGACACATTGTGTTTGCTAAATGACAGGTGAAGAGCTTTTAGTTGCTCTGTGCTATGCTTCTCTGTGGAGACTTGGCTGCAGCTTTCAAATGAAGGAACAGGTTGTGTTCAGTCAAGTGGAAAATCACTTACTATTTGCCACTACCCAACTCTGGAAAAGGGGCCTGTTTTCTAAGGAACAACAGCTCTGTAATTTGAGATAGAACTACCCCGGCATGTTTGTATGCGTTACCGCAGTGAGAATGTGCAAAGGAAAATTAGATGATGTCCACAATCTTAAACCAAACATCCCATATATTACGAACATCCATGAGTGTTATCAGCTCAAAAAAACAAAAACTGTGTCTCCAAATCGGCTTGCATAATCCTTCATCTATTTTGCACATATTTAAAAGCCTGTTATCTAATACTGGGTGCATATTTATTATAATGTGACAAATGCTCCCTTCTCGCCACCTGCGGCATTTGTAATGGTCTCCAGTGCCATCAAGGTTAATTAGAATCAGCCGTTAAAAGACGTTCAATATCCTAAAAGTGACAACAAATTATGTTAATGTAAATTTGAAGTCCTTGTTATCAAGGTGGAATCAATCATGCCCGTGTCCCCTGAGGTCAGCAGCGATGCATAGCAATTAGCAACATGCATGTGTTTGTCATACACTGTGATGGTGTGTTTTCATGTTAGTTACATTACAGGAGGAAGCTTATCTTGCCCATAGAAAGCAAGGACTTAGTATTCAAGTTAAAATTCATTGAACTCGAGTTACAAAATACTAAATGAATACGAAATGTTAAAAGACATATTATGGTATAGGTTGCTTTGTTGCTTTGTTACATATACGGTATGTATAGTTACTGACCATATAGTATGGTCTGCATCCATACTATATAGAGAGTACTAACTATATGTAAATTAGACTTGTGTAAATTAATGGACTAGAGTAGACATTGTCATCAATGTCCCTCTGCTGCTTGACAAAGGACTTGATTCTAGCAAACTAATAATAAAGGGAAACCTTTTGTTCTCCTGTATTGCTGAAGCAGCCTGATAGAAGCAAACCTGATGGCTGTTTTTAATGTGGCGTCTGGTTCGTCTGCTGTAGGCGGCTCTTCAGCCAGAATCTCTTCAGAACTTCGTGGGTCATTCAAGGTGGGTTTCTGCTCTTTGCCTTTGATGCCCATTCCTGCCGTGATGGCATTCCACAAAGCACTCTGGGACTTTGAGCCTGCAGAAAGAAATTATAATTTTAATTTTTAAAAAAAGTGCCATGAATCAGGTTTACATCTGTTTAGTATACATACTGTTTAGTGTATACATTTTTTACATTTACAAAAAATGCATTTTTGAATTCCCAGCCATGGTTTTCAGGGCATCAGCATAGGTGACGTAGTAAATCGAGCATCTTTCCGATGCTGCCCTCTTCTGGTTGTATGCTGTCAATGCTAGTTTGTCTTTCAAAATAAAGTGCAGTACTACAGCACTTCACCTGGAACATACTAATAGATGACAATCATTGATCCATACTAAATATATACATCCCCTTTTATCAGTAAAATATGCCCTGGTTAAATCTATCCTCATCAATACTGAGTAGATTATGACTGATTATCAGCAAGGACATTTTTATTGTTTCAGTAAAACAAAAATGCTGATCCCCTCAATTTTAATGAGGTGGACAGAATTCTAAGTAGCTAATATTATATTTAATTTACTCCTTCTAAAATGTTTAATTCAATACTTGTATCTGGACTGTTAAAATAATATTGAATTAAATAAGACACTGAATTGCTTAAAATTAAATGTGACAAACAGAGCAAGAATTACACTTACGTGCAAAACTGGCATGCGGTCTTGTGGTGCTGTCACCATCTTCATTTGCCACTGGAGGAAGAAAAAATGGATAGGAGAGAATTAAATGTTGCCACTTATTTATGCAATTCTTTAAAACACTTACGATACAATTAGCAAAGGAAAGGAAAGGAAGTTTACATTTAAACCCCATCACAATGGACCCCTTGAACCACACAAATGCATATATGCATAGGAACCCTAGTATGCGGAGAGAGAATAGGGTGAAGGCGCCTCCATGATCGGTGCACCCGGAGCAGTTGAGGGGTACGGTGCCGTGCTAAATGGCATCGCGGCCCAAAGTCCCAAAATTGACTTGAAGCATGATTTAAGCGATTGTCAGAGTACTGTAATTGTTGCTATCACATCAGACACCCGGCTAGAATCAGACTTCAGACCATTACACGCTCTATGTAGAGTCGACAGAGAAGGGTAAAATACACACACTTCTGGAAGTGGAGTTGATGGTAAAAATGATGCATTTCGATTAATCAGCAGGGCGCAACACAGCACTTCATCAGCGAACGCAGCATGGTACCTCATGCTGAGAGAAATACAAAAAGACAAATGCACATCTCTAAACTGATGGTCCTGGATTTTATTGTAACACACTGGAGCCATGGGAAGAAATGGTTATTGAGAGCACTATGGCAGATGTATATGAATACATTCATATTTCAAGAGCTGGCGGGTCATGTGTACTATTGGCTGTAGGCTGAAGTACAGTTGTAATGAATGGGATGTGAGATGAGTTGTTTATGTAACACAAAGCATCAGTCTTGCAGCTGGTCCACTACAGTCACCATCCTGTGGAGTACTGCAGATGAGGCACTAAAGGGAACCACTAAGCGCTGTATTGCTGTGCACCTGTTGCTATGGAAACTTACTTCAGATACCAGCGGATGCTATGTACCTGGGCTTTGATTTAGACTATTAAAGAGACAGCATCACTGGAACTAATTTGTAAGAGTTCACGACATAGTTTTCAATACCTTTCTTTTCATTACGCATATGAAAGGATGAGATTTCTAAAAGTATTTTTAAATATCTCTTTAAACAAAAAGGTTTTCAGCTGTAGGAATAAATCTGTATAAATCTGGGTATAAATATGATCATCAAAAAATAAGGAATTTTAATCATGTTTCTATATTTTCTTTCTATGCGCCAAGCATGGTTTAAATCCATACATCAAGTCAAGCCTAATAAATACTACATCTGTAAATCTAGTAAATGCTGACAGTGGTTATAGATTTCCTTCCTTTTCACCCAAACTTCCCTTTCAGTGCTGCTGACATGTTTCTTTCCCCAGAGGTATATCTGAAATCTGCGCAAATATCCTTAAATATTTTCCGCTCCAAATACAAAGCTCTGCTTTTCACTTGGAAAATCATTTGATGCATGCTAAAATGAAAGTTTCTCAACATTCTGTGAAGGCGTTCGAGTCAGAATGAAGTCTTGTTTCCTCACCAAAATAACATCAAGAATCAACTCAGAGTTTAAGATCCACCCTTGTTCTTTGATGTTTTCTGTTCACTGCATTTACAATACTAATAAAGTCAACCCCTAGCATTCAGAAACGTTTAATTGCATTGTATAATATCAGTCTGTATAATTAAGATGAATGCCAACAATCTCACATCACTCAGACTATGCAGACTAATTTTCAAGTTTTAAAAGCAGACATTTTTGTTTTCCAAATGGATAGTGCATCCATCCATCCATCATTGTCACTGTTACATTGCCAGAGAAGGCTCTGTATACCAACGCATGAGTTGAAAAAGTAACATCTGCTTTCTCCACATAAGCTTTAAGCAATCAACAAAAACACAATAAACCTAACAAGCCTCACAGACAACAGAACACTGTTGCTGATATCCTGCCAGCTACAACTGAGTTTGCGAGAGGTGTGAACACTGGTTGTCTCGTCGCATTTCAGAGGAGGTGACTCACAAAACAAAACTGTGCAAATGGAAACCAAGGCATTGAGCGAGTGAACAATTGATTTTAACAAAGGTTCCTATAACAACTGTCGTTCTTTCCGACTGTTTGGGAGTGATATGAAATCGGTACCTTTTTGGAGGTTAAAATCAACCATTCCAAGAAGTAGCAACAAATTCAGAAATGCAGATTCATCACACACGGTTTCAAACAAGCAGCACTGAAGGTCACACACTGAGGATTAGCATCACTAATTATGGCATATGGTCACAATTTGGCATTGGATAATAACTGGAAAGGTGTTTCTGAGATCATTATTATGTTACAGTGAAGCTGACCTTTTATTTTTCAATATAAAATGTCATCACTTCACCATATTTTTCATAATTGACTGATGGATTCTTACGTTTTTGCCAAGGTAACAATGACTTTGACCTTTGAGCACCACCAGGTTGTTTTTCCTGAGTCCAAGTAGATGCCTGTACCAAATTTTGGAAAAAAAAGTCCTTAAAGATGTTCCGGAGATATCGCATTCACAAGATTGATGGAAGAAAAAATTAAAAAATACCAATAAAAAGTTCTTAATATGAGTAAAAAATATGGATTAAACAGTAACTATCCATATACTTGCAGCCCTTCTGAATACAGAATGTAAGTATTTGGGAATTAGGCATTTCATTTTTGACATTTGGATCTTAAGGTTGAAACCCACACATGAAAATGTCAATAAATAAGTTGCATTTCTTAACTAAATTGACTGACGGAGCAAACAGGGCGAAGACAGTTTGCAATATTACTGGTTAAAGGCGTTACTATTATCAAAACTTTAAATTTGTGTCAGAAGAGAGAACATTATTGTAAAGGTTTTCAGCAAGATTTCAATTTTACCACAATTACCAAATAAGATTTGATGAAAGCAAACACAGCATATGTTTATCTCTCTTCTTGTTACTTTTGCTGCATAAAAAAATAAAGCTGTCAAAACAACTTTGCATAAACCACCATCTGATTCTGAGATCCTGGGAGGTTTCACAAGCACTGCAAAGACAAACAGCGCAAGTGGCACATAAGTTCATCAACACTCTGGTTGTCAAGACAATAGAATCAATGGATGGTGACGTCAGCAGCACACAGTGTTAGACTGAAGTCCCCTTGTTTCCATGGTGTGGATGTAATAGAGGAAAGCATCAACTTCAGCAGAATGGACTAACATGCAGCTTGTGCAGAGAGGCTGAAATTTGATGTGTTTAACGATGTCACTGTGCTGTAGCCTCATTGCCCTGCCCCATGCTCTCTCTCTCTCTCTCTCTCTCTCTCTCTCTCTCTCTCTCTCAAGTGCATCTTGTCACACACACTTTCGTGCATCTCACTCGCATGCAAGCCCATCTAACCTTTCTTCCTGCTCTGTCATCCCTGCAAATTCTTACCGATTGTTATGTTGAAGCCGTCAATGCTGAAGGTGGCACTCCGACCTTTCCTAAATCGGTGCTTCTTGGAGTCAGCTTCCATCGCTCTAGTCACCCTTAAGCCTTTTGAGCTGTTTTAATGACTCGTCAGTTTCAGTGGTTTGCTCCAGTTTCCTTTGGGTAACTCTCCTCGTGGAGAGAAAAATGATGTAGCCCTCCGACTCTGGTTGGTGACGAGCACTGGTGTGGAACTATCAGAGACTCGCCACTTCTCATTACAGGCAGCAAAGCTGGAAGATTTCTCACAAGCCCTTGTCTTTGTTGAACATATATTTTGTTCCCTCCGTTTCTCGCACCTCAACAAGATAATTTCAAGGACCTTATGGCTCTTGATTTGTGTGCTTTCTCCCTCTCTCCCTCCCTGCTAACTCTCTTCAGCTCTCTTCCCCCCAGAGTTCCAGTAGGTGTGTGTTGTGGTTGGCAGTAGATGTGGTGTATGGGAGGAGAGGATATCTCTAGAGGTCTTAAATGAAACGTGACTCCTCCTTCTACCAATAATTTATAGCAAAAGCATTGCAAGCTCAGTTAACAGAGCCAATTGGTAGTTTGGCTCATACACGTTAATTACAAAATGGACTATAAAAGCATATTTTGCCACATAAGAACTAGCACAAGGACCTTATGGCTCTTGAGGGGCGAGGTAAAGGTGGAGAATTTTTTTTTGCTATTTTGTGTAATTAGTCCAAAACAAGCCACTAAATCAATACCACTGGGCTTTGAGTGTTCAGGAACTGGTTGCACTGCAACCATTACAAGCAAGAATACACTGTACTCTTAAGAGAAAATAAATAAATAAACCCAGCTGACAAACTGCCTCAACTGTGTTTATTTCGTTTTCTTTTTAAGTACCCTGCAGATGACACTGGAGCAAGGACAATGCAGTCTTCATTCTCTAGAGAGCCCACATTAACCGACAAACCACACCAGATCAACGCAGGATAAAAGCTCCCACTATTAGCACCATCTGACATTTAGCTATGAAATTTTTAGATTTTGTTCCCCGTGATTAGCGAGTGCTCTTTATAAATGCTTCTGGCTTACCCTCACAGCATCTCGTAAATTTAATAGATGCGGACACAATTGTGCTTGCACAGATCAGTGGCAGGGTTTTTAATGTCATTTTAATTATGTGTGCTAGTCTACTAAGCTATTTAATTCCACAATTATATTATTAATTAATAATTTTGTTATAGAAAAAAATCTATGAAATATATCCTTCCTGTTTCATCCTCTTTGTTTCCCCATTCTCATTTCTTTGAGCTACCTTTCTAATAAAAGCCACAAAAAAAGTATTGTTAATAAATATCTCGCCATTTAATTTTAGTTTATACAGACAATCTTTGCGAGTAAATGTTTGACCAGGCTGAAGTAATTATGTAATTCCCACAGTAAAACCACCAACTTCTGCTGCTATGGATCATAACCATCTCCAACCATCACCAATAAAACCCTATCTGGTGCAAATCAGCTAGAAATATTCATGAACAAGGTAAGGTTTGACATTTTTACTAATTTTACGCTTCAGCATTGACTTCCTTCCGAACTTAGTCTCTTGGACTTCAGACAGGTAACTATATGAAAACATACAGTCACTTTGAATGCAATTCTGGATTTGCCTGGGTTTGGACATTATGGAGCTATTAATTGGATTGGATTTTATTTTTCATATTCACAAATACTATCTGACACCAGCTAACCTAAAACACTGGATGTGAAGCAATATCTCAAGTATTTTATGGTTTATTAATACAAGTATTTATGTTGAATATTTTGCTATAAACTGATTAATAGCTAGAAAGGGGTAGGATTTTTTTTTAAGTGTTCCACTTCTTCCTGCTCCTTTTTCGAACTATGTGCTGTGTTTTGTTATGTCTTTTTTTGTTGTTGTTGTTATTTTATCAGTATTTCTTTGTTTTGTATGTACAAATACTTACATATTTTTATACATGTTTGAAAATAAAATGTATTCATTCATTCATTCATTCTTTTAAAAGTCTCAACACTTTCTAATATAACGATGGTGGAGGCATTTGCGATCATCTCGTCTACAAGAAGATGGATGGATGGAGGGATGGATGGATGGATACATTATGTGGACTGGCAGCTGGAGAGGTGCCAGTTCACCTCCTGGGCAGTGCCAAAGCACCACTGGGTAAGGCACCAAGCACCAAAACCTGTTTCCAGGGCACCACCATGTGGCTGCCCAACAATCCACTCTTTGCTATTTGCATGGCTATAGGACCTGCGTGTGTGTGTGTGTGTGTGTGCGTGTGTGTGTGTGTGTGTTACAGAATATATGTAAAATATTTATTAAAGTGTAAAATATTTTTTAGTGTAATACATCACAATCTTAATTCATATTTTTGCTTCCTGTTTGTACTCTTCCTTAGTTTTAATGAAGTATTTTTGTTTGTTTTGTTTGAACATTTTCCCATCGTCTTGTCTGCAACTGGGTCGTGTAATTTGAACTAACCCTTAACAGGTTGTATATGTTGGTTTACATTAATCAGGTTGTATATAATCAGGTTATACAAGAGTTGTATAAAGACAAAAAAAAATATCTTAATGACACCACTTTGTATTGTTTTGGTTTTTTTAATTAAAGTATTTTATGCAGTACATCAATCTATGTGATTTTCAATATGTTGCTGATGTAATGTCAATAAAATAAAATATGTGACTCTTGGCTGCTATTAGGGTATGATAATACCGATATCATGCGTGTCTCAATAATTTTGCTTCACACCTGTTGACATGTTCACACCTTCAGTTATTATATAATCTAATCTACATTATGTTAGCTTTTATGCCAAAGTTGAGGAGGTAGAACAGATGCTCTGAGAGGTAATTATGAACCGATAAATCTGCTGAGTCCTTGCAAAGGTACATTTTCTCAAAAGGTAAGTGTTCACGCTAAGTCACTGTCACTAGGCAACAGGAAAACCTTTCCTGCTGCATACCTTACACTGAGGATTAGAAGAGGTTTATTTGGCAAATAGCACTCATTACGCTAATGTGGTTTAAGAGTATGTATAGTGTTGTTCTCCTCACCTACATCTGTGAAAACGGTGCTTGTTAGAGTAATGTAAAAGAGACCTCATTCGTTTTTTATGGGATGTTTGTAAATACTGCAAATGTAAAGCAACAGCAATGTTTTAATTGAGCTAAAGATAACTTAAAATTGTTTTTCCGAACAAAACTCATGCTACGCTGGATTGATCTGCCACAATAAGCACCCGCTTGCTTTTGCTGTATGTCCATTGAGTATTGCTCAACCTTTGATCTGATCATCAAACACTAGGACAGGCTATCATCAATACACACTAATTAGTTGTGGAGATAAAGGGGCGGTGAGGACTAACTTGGGGAATTAGAAATGGCCTATTGGTTCAAATAAACTCAAATTCGCAAATAGTGTCATTTTGATATGTGGTCAAATCTATTAAATGTGATTTTGGATTTTTATGTTGATGCTCAGAGAAATAAAATAAATTACAAATTAAAATAACTACTACAACTAATGACTTTTAGTCCTACTAGGCTCTGGTTTCATTGACAGTGATAACCCGACATTTAATCGCAATTTTATTTCATTTTATTCTGCAAATCATTTAAAAATAACCTCAGACTGGAAACCTGTTGATTGCATTGTCTTTCTAGGTAGCAGAAAATCCTTCAAGACAACAACTACGCAATCCAACAGAAAAACAAGCCCCTTAGAGGTTTCCTCTAGACTATGGAACTATACACACTTTGTCAGTTCCTATTCTACTGTCACCACGGTGACATAGTCATGTAATTAAGACACACATGGTGCCAGGGACTCAGCCTTTTCCCCTGCTAAATACTCATTAGAGACGCCTTTAAGGGTAATGTTGGCCTGTGTGGGGAAACCAGAGGGAAATCAGACGACAAAACAAAAAGCTGCATGAAGTGACATCACAATCCTGCTGCTTCAAGACCCTGAAGATAATGAGGAAAAAGTATAATGATTTTTGAACCAGTATGGTTCCACAGCTAAAGGAAGCAAAAACAGTTTCGATGAGAGTTAGTTCAGCAGGGCAAACAAATGATCAGAAAGATCATTTTGACACACAATCGATGTCCTCCTTGGATAAGAACTCAGTTATTATTTATATGGCGTCAGCAATCACAAAAACACACAAACCAATACTGGCTTCCTTTGTGAACACCACATAACCAATCCAGAAATCAAATGTTCTGTTAGGTTTTCAAAATATACAGTGACTCATTGAAAACCCTCTAAATGTGATCTAGTCCTAGTCCTTGTGGAAGTATTGGAATCATCAGCCAAGAAATTTCAGCTCCTACTACTGAATATCTTCAGTAGTTTCTACTTACACCCCAATCCATGACAGACTGGAATACATTTACTGTAAAGCTCACGTTGTTATTTGTCTTGGATTTCCGGAGGGTGAAATGCCAGTGGCAGTGCTTAAAAACAACTTGTCCACTTTAACAGTGGTTGTGCAGTCTCATTTGGAATGGCAGCTCCAGTAAGAGCCACGGTCTGACGTTTCTAGTTCCAGAACCAAGCTGTAGTTGAGGTCTCTTCACCACTGGGACCGTCTAACACGGAACAGATAAGGTGATGGGGAAATCGAATGTCTGTGTTTTCCTCCTCAGGAGAGACTATAGGTGCAGCCAGATAAAAGTCAGGCAGAGGACTCCGCTACTAAAACTACACCGGGGAGCAGGGAGGAGACTCACTGGGAGCCCACACTGTCATACAGTCATGGAAACACAACAGCGCAGACAATATTTTGGAATCAGCCAGGGAGAGGTGTTTTCCATTGGACGAGGTATGAGGAGAGTTGGAAGTAGAGGTGGCAGCAGTTCAGAGAGTTGAAACTAAAAAGCATGAACTGAAGGAAGCACTGAGTAACACAATGGGCAGAAACCTGAGGGAAAGGGTGCTCATTTTATTTTACAAGATTTATATCACTACTTGCGTGAATCATTTATATACCATAAAATAAAAATCCCATCTTGTTTTTTTTTTATTATTTAATGCCTGAATTACCAGGACCATCACCTATACAGTTGTCTAATAGAGAAGACAACAAAGCTGATTAAGTTTAAATTATTTAGTGTGGTTCCGATAAAGCCAACACAAACCATCGCTGAAAAATTCAAGTGATGATTTGTTGAAAATGAATGGGACTATAATTTGGTTTATTAGAGATGCCTCACACACGAAACAGATGTTCTAGGAGTGGAGATATGTTGCATTGAAGTCGGTCTTCAAAGAGCACTGGATTCATTCTGTGAAGACCTTTTCTTTTTTTTTCCCCGGGTGGCTGTATTCACAGCGATCCTCTAAAGTGTTGCTCTCAACTACAGATAAATCCAGGAACTGAACCACAAAGCTGTTCAGTATATCAACACACAAATATATTGCATAAATAGTCCCATAAACTGAGACCACTTCATGAGAGATGAATAAAAAAAAAAAACATTCGTACAGAATAATAAAATATTTACTCCATGGCCCTAAATTAGACCTCAAATGAGCATGCTGCAGTTACACTGAACGGTCTGGGATGTAGAGTACTGTAACCGAGTACTCTAAGTGTACTTGAGTAAACATTTTATCCAGCCTTAACCATTCAGCTCACCGTGTTGTTGACTTTCAGGTATATGTTTCTTCGCAGTTTGTCCGGCTCCGTCGGAGTCTTGCCTGTTCAGCACCTCGGACAGCGACGCGCGGGAGCTCTGCCGGCCGGCTTGGCTCGATACCTTGACCCGCGTGCTCTTCTTCCTGGCGCGGCTCCTCTCCGGGTCGAGGCTCTCCGGCTGTGAACCCACTTTCACCAACGCGTTTCTCGTCCTCGTTAGAGCAGAAGTCACGGAGCCCATTACCAAAAAGAGGTCAAAAAGAGGTTTAAAAGCTTCAGTCGGATTCGGGTACTCTGCGTTTCCTTATAGTGTTGAAACTAGACTCCATTTTTTTTTAAAGTTATTCGTCAAATAAAATTTTTTAAAAATAAACAAAACGCTGCGGAAACACCCACCCGTCTGTCTCACTCAAAACATTAGCGTGGCACTTCACTTTCAGCGATATTAACTGACTGTAAAATATCGAAATGATCAAAGAGCCAAAAAAAACCGGAACGACCTGCGTTTCCTCCGACAGGCGCGTCTCACGGAGAAAGTTGCTCGGTTGATAAACACGCTGATCTCTCGGGGCAGACCGGCGAAAAAAACAAGCGACATTAATTTACCGGCAGAGATCAGTAAAATGGGTATAAACACAACTGCTCGGATTTAAATGCGCCCTCTATTGTTGCAGATAGCGTTCATTTAATTCACGTTTAGAGATTTGACCTGGGTGAGAAAAGTAAGACTTAAAAGTGATTCAAGCTTTATAAAGCATGGCATTAAATGAAGCATGTGCTGGGTTGTTTATCATGTGTTTCACATGTGAAATCATAATCTGAGAAATGACTATAGCTGTCAGATAAACGTCATGTAATAAGGGGTCAGGTATTTTGCTCTTAAATGAAATATAAAATAGCATCATTTGAGAAATTCACAAAATCCTTTGGGTTGCGCTCAAACAAAGCATCACTGCTTATTTTGGCAGTATTTTTAACAAAAAGCAAAACATTTGAAATGAACTTTTGATTTAGTGGATCTTATTTCCAGATAATATATTGTCAACAAACACTCTTAGCTGAGGCTCAGTTGAGCAGTCATTGTGCTGCTTCAGTCATGGCATTACATTACATCATTACATGATGAGACCATGCTTGTTGTCATGGATTAACAATTTCTTTAAAGTTGGGTCTTGATCTTCATTTGACAAACAGATGTTACCGCAAGTCCTAATTTTATTTTTTAAGTGCAAATGTGCAACAAAACATCCAGTTGATTTCAGATTCTATTGTTATTCTTTTGTATTATATTAAACTGTATTATATAGCTTGGTGGTAGGATATCAACGCAAAGATCCTCCTGAAGCTCCTGAATAAAATAGAATTACTTGCAGATGTGTGCTGGCTCATTTCCACCTCTAGGATGACCGTCCTTTACAAAGCAGCAATTAAAAACCATTAAAATGAATAGTTTCCTTATTTGCATGAAACATATAAGATTATTCAACAAATCAGTGTTGTTTCTTGAAATTATATCAATTAAAATTATTCATTTTTAATTCAAGATTTTAAAACTGTTGACATAAATTATTCAGACAATTGTTTGCTTGTTTGTTGCCCTAATCCATTTATGCATTACTTATCATGATTACTATTTGCCCTTCTTCAGGCGAACTGATTTATGTCATGCTATTTCATTTCCAAAATGTATCTTCAAATATTGCACTGTCCACAGATTTGAGTCATCATCTCTATGTTTATTGCTCTATATAGGTATTTGTGACATCTTCACACATGTTTTCTGGAGAGTGCATGCTGTATTGATCAAACATACTATGCTGGTTACAAAGAAAGATTATCATACACTGCAATCAGGATTTCTGTCTTGCGCTGATTTCCTTGTCATTTCTAAACAAATGTGACACATGATAATACTTTTAGAGGAAGCAAAATTCACCCTGTGTCGACTAAGAGGCATACTGGATCGTCATACAGAAAGGCACTTTAAGAAGCTGTTTCTTTTTAATGTGTCGTTGGTTTGCTTGCTTGATCCTCGCTCCAAACATTGCGTTCCATTATATTGCTTTTGCAGACTATTTGGCAAAGACTATAGATTATTACTCCATGTTGTCGCGGTTCTGGGTTGACTCGTTGATCACCTGAACAAGGACGTAGAGGACAGAGGGAAAACGTGAATGATTGTGAGTCTGAGCTCAACAAAACATGAGAAAATTACTTCATTGCTTGGAAATCAGTTGAAGTGGTTTTTACCTGACCATCCTTTGTCTCAATAGTCTTGATGAGAACCTTCTTGGTGGTTGTGGTTTCAATGTGAGGCTTAGAATCAATCATTGTTTCTAAGAAAGAAATGAAATGTGTTTTAATCTGGCAGTATAGTAAAATCTGATGTATGACTGACATGCCGAATTCGATCGTACCTCTCAGGTTTAGGGATGAAAAGTTTGGGAGTGGAGTAGTGATTCTGTAAAAGGAGAAAGTGCAGTCTGCAATGATTAGCTGTATCTTTGGTTGAATCTAATAAAAGCTTTAATGATATACATTCTTTCATTGTCACTCACCTGCTCTCTTCTCCTTCCAGCAGCTTCCTATAGGTGGCAATCTCAATGTCCAGGGCCATTTTCACATTAAGGAGGTCCTGGTACTCCCGAAGGTGACGGGCCATCTCATCCTTCATGTTGTGATTGTCCACCTCCAGACGAGCAGCATTTTCCTGGTAACCACTTGTCTCCATCGAGAAGTTCTCCTCCATCTCTCTCATCTGGCGCTCCAAGGACTCATTCTGGGACAGGATCCAAAGGGGAACAATGATCTTCAACACAATCTATTCATAAATAGCATCTTTTTTGTGTCATTTAAAAAAAAAAGGAAAGAAAAATCAGATTTTCCGAGCTTTCTGACTTCCATAGGCTTCTTCTATTTAATTTTGCAATGAGACAATATTATTTTTGTATTGTGTAGACTCACAGATCCTTTAAGGGCATCCACTTCACAGGTAAGTGCCTGAACCTGCCGTCTATAGTCATTGGCCTCTTGTTTGGCCACTCTCAAAGCATCATTATTCCTGGCCGCAGCTTCAGTGAGGTCAGCAAACTGGTCGCCACAGTCACAAACAGAAGAGAGGGAGGGAAATGAAAAGCGAGAGAAAAACCTGTTCAATAAATAATGATTCAGAGGCTGAGGGACAGTAAACATGACGGTGAGCTTGATGCGTGTGAATTATGAAAGATGTGGCAACAAAAGAAAATCCCAGCTGCTTTGTTTAAATGTTCCACTTATTTTTTAATAGAGGTGAATTAATGTATTTTCAATACTCCCATTAAAATTAACCTTTTTTGCAATATGGGAGCAGTGGAAAAATAATTATATAAACACAGCCCTGACACATTATCACTGTAAGCAAAGATTTCCCTGATGGTGCAGCATTATCCATTCATCTGGAGTTGTGTTTTATGGCCTCCTTGTGACTTTAAGTCCATTAATCATCCTGTTTTATAGGCCTGATTGGACCAAGCCCAGAGGGAAATGACTCGCTGGCTGTTAAATGTCCCTAAGGCTCCTAATGCTAACTTTGTTAGCCATTCACTGCTGGGTAGCTAACATACAGGCAGACTTTTAAAAACAGTTTGCTCAATGTTGTAGCCGAATGTGTCAATGAAGCCAACAAGTGAATCTAACAGACTGGCGGATTTGAAGTTCATCACTATGGGTGATCGGTTTCATAAACAAATAGTCATGCAATCAAATTTTAACAAATATGTTCACGTGAGCTTATATTTATGCTTGCCGATGAAAGAAAATATTTACCTTTGATTTGTACCATTCCTCGGATTCCTGGATGTTTTTGGAGGCCAGGTTCTCGTACTGCAGACGGACGTCCCTCAGGGCAGCCGTTAGGTCAGGTTTAGCAATCTCCATGTCAACCTGCACATGCTGCTGTTGCTGCATCTGGTTCTGCAGTTCCAGCATTTCCTGCAGCAGACGTTATAGAGTTGGCATGTAAAAAATACATATATGTAGACAATTTATGTTAATGTGCGGACGATTCTATAAAGTTGCTCTGAAGCATTGAAACACAATTTTTAGACCAAGAAATACCTCAAACTACTGTGGTGTAATTTATTTTTAATTTATTGTTATTTTGCATCTGTGGTGTAAAATTATTAGTATTTTTTTATTATTATTATTTTGCATCAATTGAGTAATTTAATATTGGTTTTATTTTTATTTGTATTGTTAAATTGGTATTGTTAAATGTTGATTATTTATGTACGAAGGACTTTCAACGGATACAAGACCGCAAGGGCTTTTTTGAAAAGCTCCTCTTAGACAGGATGTTTGACTGTTTTTGTACTGTAATACATGCTACTGTGTGACTGTACTTGCACCCTAAAATTCTATCTAATACATATATTCTACTCCTCTTCTTCATACCAGGTGCAGTAGCAGTAACATCATACTAAAAAAGGAAGCTTACCTCATCATGCAGCTTCTTGAGGAAGTTGATTTCATCCTCGAGTGACTCGACTTTCCGCTCCAGGTCCAGTCTGGCGAGGGCAGCATTGTCCACATCCTGAATCGTGACATTTGGTCTTTAATCAGGTGGCATGAATTATACATTATGTTTATTGACATAGAGGGAAAATCCCATGTACAATAAGGATCAACCTACTGCAATACGCCAGGTTACAAACACATGGAAATGAACTTTAAACACATGCATGTCATTTGCAGATCATATTTAGGTGTTTTCTGATGACTCCTGTGTTACAGTTACCAAATAACTGCAGTGAAGTAAAGTCTGGATTTATTTGAGCTTCACTCCAGTACCTTCATTGATTTAATATAAGATATTGTAATGAGGCTTTTTACTGCACTACATTTCTTTGACATTTATGTAATGTAAGTGAAACATACATTTACAATCAACGCTGCAGAGGAGTATTTAAGGAATGAGTAAAGAATTAGAATACTTTCCCCACAGCTGTTTACAAGCAGGTTGAAGCCAGTTACTGTAAAATAAAATAAATTAATTAATAAATCAAGCTATATTGTACTCGAATTACTTCTGGCAGAAAAAGATTTAGCACATCAATAAATTTGATTTGGGCTAATCAAGAAGGCACTGAGTGCAGCCACACCCAGAACTACAGGGTATTGTTCTAAGGGTACTTAATCCTATTTGTTATTCCCGACTGCATTCTTGATTTAACAGTCTTTGCTTGACCTTGTAGAAATGTAATTATGGTTCTGTTGCTGTGTGGCTTAATATACAGTAATTACTCCATCTTACCATTTTATATTTTAACCTAGAAAAGCACTCGGAGAGCGCCGACCTCCGCCGAGCACCTCAGTCTCCCGATATTGTGAGTTACACCAAATAAAATATTGCCTCGATTTATTTTATCTATATTTTTACATTCCTTAACCATAAAAACAAACCTTTATCAATTGGACTCACATCAATATCATTATTAGTTAAGATGTTATTCACAAAAAAACACAGTTTCAGTCATGGCGGATTCTTCTGCATTACCCAATACTATATATAGTATACTTTTTTTTTCAATGTTATGCTAAATGCTAAGGTTGTGGGTTCAAGCCCCACACTGGCTACTGAAATTAGTGTTTTAAAACATTCATAAAGTAAAACTGCTCATTTTAAACATATCTATCCATTGATAACAAACTAATCCTGAACTAATCATAAAGTTATAATGCGATATTCTTTTAGACAACTCAAATATGTTGGTGATCGTGAAGTCAATCAAAAGTGATCAAGTATTTGACTGATTGTCTTCTTGTCATGTCACTGAAGTGATCAGGAACAACTTTGTTTTAAAGCACCAGGTGTTCGGACAAATTATAAAAGTGTCCAGCCTTTCATTGACCACGTGGCCTAATGGATAAGGCGTCTGACTTCGGATCAGGAGATTGAGGGTTCGAGTCCCTTCGTGGTTGATTTCTTTTTGCTTTTTGAGTTTTTTCTCTTTCTGAGCAAGAGGAGAGCACACTGAAGGGCAAATCGACTGCTCCACCCACCCTTGACATAAACTAACTCCAGGGTGAAGACGCCTGAAATTTAAAGACAAATATCAAACCTTGGTTTTTGGTGCTCATTGATTTCAGTTATCCTGACGAAATGTTCAATTTTTTTAGAAAAGTTTCAACGGGCAAGGCCAGTTAGCTCAGATGGTCAGAGCGTGGTGCTAATAACGCTAAGGTTGTGGGTCGTGAGTGGAATGCCGTGCGAATGGGTGCGAATGATTGAGGAGGAGGCCGGAGTGTGTGAAGAAGGAGAGATCGAGATGTATGTGGGTGAGGGTGAACGGAGGGTGAGGTTGGAGAATGTAAAGACGAGAATGGTGTATAAATGCTTGAGGGCGAATGAGGTGAGGAGACCGGCTGCGGAGAGAGTGTGGGTGAGAGTAGTGAACGAAGTGAGAGTGGAAACAATATGGAAGAACCTGAGGGTGAAATGGAACAGCCATGAATGTGAGGATTTTGATTTTCTTTTACGTCACAATAGGGTGTTCAATAATTTAATAATTAGTAGGTTTGATGCGAATGTGAAGAAAGAATGTGATGTGTGTAGCGTGAGTGTAGAAACGTGTATGCATGAGTTTGTTGAATGCAGAGAGCTTCAGGGGTATTTTGAGAGGATGAGGGAGATGATTGACAGATGCTGGAGAGGACGGTATGTGGTGGAGATGGAGTGGAAGGCGTTGTGGCTGTTTGGAGTGACTGGGAAAAAGAAGGGGGAGAACATAAATCTGTTAAACCTGGTCTTGAGCCATGCAAGGTATGCGGTAAAATTCAGGAGGAATCTGGCCCACTACGACAATAATGTAACGGACGTCTGGAGGTTATTTAGGAACATGGTGAGGAGGACAATAACGACACTACATAAAAACATTGATCACGAAGACTTTCTGCAGGGGTTTATTGAGGGGAGCACTTTGGTTCAAATGCACGGTGATGCACTGAAATTTAATTTTGACTGAGTTACTGATGTTCGGTTTTATTTATTTGTTTTGATTTGGTGGGAGGCCAAGTGTCTGTCCACCATTATGTTTCCTGAGTTTATGTGTTTATGATTTGGTGAGAGGCCTCGTGCCTACTCACCCTTATGTTTTGCTATGTTTATGGTTTTATGATTTCGGTGCCGGTTTGGAGTACGAATGAGTATGCATGTATGGACTGCTGCCACCTGTTTTTATCAATGTATATATTGTAAATTTGTAAATAATATGACATTTTTGATAATAAAAGATTTAAAAAAAAAGGTCGTGGGTTCAAGCCCCACACTGGCTACTGAAATTTGTGTTTTAAAACATTCATAAAGTAAAACTGCTCATTTTAAACATATCTGTCCATTGATAACAAACTAATCCTGAACTAATCATGAAGTTATAATGTGATATTTTTTTAGACAACTCAAATATGTTGGTGATCGTGAAGTCAATCAAAAGTGATCAAGTATTTGACTGATTGTCTTCTTGTCATGTCACTGAAGTGATCAGGAACAACTTTGTTTTAAAGCACCAGGTGTTCGGACAAATTATAAGAGTGTCCAGCTTCTCCTTGACCACGTGGCCTAATGGATAAGGCGTCTGACTTCGGATCAGAAGATTGAGGGTTCGAGTCCCTTCGTGGTTGATTTCTTTGTGCCGTTTGATTTTTTTCCCTTTCTGAGCAAGAGGAGAGCACACTGAAGGCCAAATCGACTGCTCCACCCACCCTTGACATAAACTAACTCCAGGGTGAAGACGCCTGAAATTTAAAGACAAATATCAAACCTTGGTTTTTGTTGCTCATTGATTTCAGTTATCCTGACGAAATGTTCAAATTCTTTAGAAAAGTTTCATCAGGCAAGGCCAGTTGGCTCAGATGGTCAGAGCGTGGTGCTGATAATGCTGAGGTCGTGGGTTCGAGCCCCACGCTGGCTACTGAAGTCTGTGTTTTAAAACATTCATAAAGTAAAACTGCTCATTTTAAACATATCTATCCATTGATAACAAACTAATCCTGAACTAATCATAAAGTTATGATGTGATATTCTTTTAGACAACTCAAATATGTTGGTGATCGTGAAGTCAATCAAAAGTGATCAAGTATTTGACTGATTGTCTTCTTGTCATGTCACTGAAGTGATCAGGAACAACTTTGTTTTAAAGCACCAGGTGTTCGGACAAATTATAAGAGTGTCCAGCCTCTCCTTGACCACGTGGCCTAATGGATAAGGCGTCTGACTTCGGATCAGAAGATTGAGGGTTCGAGTCCCTTCGTGGTTGATTTCTTTGTGCCGTTTGATTTTTTTCCCTTTCTGAGCAAGAGGAGAGCACACTGAAGGGCAAATCGACTGCTCCACCCACCCTTGACATAAACTAACTCCAGGGTGAAGACGCCTGAAATTTAAAGACAAATATCAAACCTTGGTTTTTGTTGCTCATTGATTTCAGTTATCCTGACGAAATGTTCAAATTCTTTAGAAAAGTTGGCTCAGATGGTCAGAGCGTGGTGCTGATAACGCTAAGGTCGTGGGTTCAAGCCCCATGCTGGCTACTGAAGTTTGTGTTTTAAAACATTCATAAAGTAAAACTGCTCATTTTAAACATATCTATCCATTGATAACAAACTAATCCTGAACTAATCATAAAGTTATAATGTGATATTTTTTTAGACAACTCAAATATGTTGGTGATCGTGAAGTCAATCAAAAGTGATCAAGTATTTGACTGATTGTCTTCTTGTCATGTCACTGAAGTGATCAGGAACAACTTTGTTTTAAAGCACCAGGTGTTCGGACAAATTATAAGAGTGTCCAGCTTCTCCTTGACCACGTGGCCTAATGGATAAGGCGTCTGACTTCGGATCAGAAGATTGAGGGTTCGAGTCCCTTCGTGGTTGATTTCTTTGTGCCGTTTGATTTTTTTCCCTTTCTGAGCAAGAGGAGAGCACACTGAAGGGCAAATCGACTGCTCCACCCACCCTTGACATAAACTAACTCCAGGGTGAAGACGCCTGAAATTTAAAGACAAATATCAAACCTTGGTTTTTGTTGCTCATTGATTTCAGTTATCCTGATGAAATGTTCAATCTTTTTAGAAAAGTTTTACCACGCAAGGCCAGTTAGCTCAGGTGGTCAGAGCGTGGTGCTAATAACGCCAAGGTCGTGGGTTCGAGCCCCACACTGGCCACTGAAATTTGTGTTTTAAAGCATTCATAAAGTAAAACTGCTCATTTTAAACATATCTGTCCATTGATAACAAACTAATCCTGAACTAATCATGAAGTTATAATGTGATATGTTTTTAGACAACTCAAATATGTTGGTGATCGTGAAGTCAATCAAAAGTGATCAAGTATTTGACTGATTGTCTTCTTGTCATGTCACTGAAGTGATCAGGAACAACTTTGTTTTAAAGCACCAGGTGTTCGGACAAATTATAAGAGTGCCCAGACTTCCATTGACCACGTGGCCTAATGGATAAGGCGTCTGACTTCGGATCAGAAGATTGAGGGTTCGAGTCCCTTCGTGGTTGATTTCTTGCAGTAGTACTGCTTGAGTTTTTTTCCCTTTCTGAGCAAGAGGAGAGAACACTGAAGGCCAAATCGACTGCTCCACCCACCCTTGACATAAACTAACTCCAGGGTGAAGACGCCTGAAATTTAAAGACAAATATCAAACCTTGGTTTTTGTTGCTCATTGATTTCAGTTATCCTTCAGTTATCATGAATTCCATCCCATCTTTTCTGTACACTCACTCACTGCAGCACCACAATGCTGGGCTTTGTCAGGGCATTGGCAGGGATATCAGCAAATGAGGCAACTTTGCCCCTGCCCTAATGCCAGAAACAATGTGTGCTATTCAGCAGGGTTTTCCCAACAGGCCCTCGGCTGGAAGAGTGACTGTCTGCCTGACTGCGCGCTCTCTCAGCCAAGCCTTGCATTGTTGTCACAATGGCATGCCACAGGGACTTCCTTCCTGACATTCATATAAGGTCATGAAATCTAACACCATGTCCTAAAAACCACACGTTTACTGGGGGATGTAAATGTACTCTTCACCTGTCTGATGTTTTTTTTAACTATTTGTATCACTTTTCATCACTTCACAATTAACAATGAAATCCAGTGAGAGGACAAACAGTAAGTATTCCATCAAGAATGACATTTTATCTGAGGATGGCCTTCCAGAAGCCTGGATCACATGGCGACAATTCTCCCTGCTTTGATATTGGGTCGACACCACTTGTGTTTGCGGTTCATTCGGAGCGACCGGTTGGACTTAAAACATCTCCCCTCTCTGCATGCCTGATTTAACCTAATGGCCAAAAACTTGACCTTCTACACCAGGCAAGGGGCCGTTGGGTTTATAGCTAGAATCTGCTGTTGTGTCATCATAAGATCACATTCCTCTCTGCAGTACAGCCTCAATAATTAGATTAGAAAAAAAGAAAAAAAGAGACGGAGAGTTTTGCCACATTGACGGTAAAAATCAGACTCTTAGAGGTAATAAAAATTAAAAGATCTAATCTCTTTGGCATCACCTGTCATCATTTCATGGCATGTGATCATGTCATTATCATATACATAATCCCTAATATGACCAGAGGGAAACCAGGGAGCCTGGCCAGGGCTCATCGCATATTATCTTTCTTCTTGACAAATCAGTTACAGATATTAACAGGCAGAAATGTGATTGATTTTGGTAGAGAGAAATGTAAAGCTTCTTCATCCTCTACCTGTCTGAAGCTCTGCATGTTGCTCTCAGCATCTTCCCGCTGGGATATCTCATCCTGCAATCTGAGAAACAGACACTCTGTTACTCTTTTTTTTTTTATTATCGCAACCAGTCATTAATTGTTAAGATCAAACACTTTGTAAACTATATGATCATAAACTGAATAAATGAGAGCATTTAGAGGTCTACAAATGTAACACGGGTTGCATTGACGCTTATCACGCAGCATTGGAGAGTTTCACGGGCCCCTACTTCTCTCTCAGCCTGTCGACGTCGTCTGCCAGGTTATCCCGGTGGACTTCTACCCGGGCCTTCTCGTTGGTGAGCTGGTCCACATGGCGCCGCAGCTCCCGCATCTCCTCCTCGTAGAGATCTCCGACCCGGGACGTGCCTTTGCCCCGCAGCTGCTCCAGCTCCGCCAGCAGGATCTTGTTCTGCTGCTCCAAGAAGCGCACCTTCTCGATGTAGCTGGCGAAGCGGTCGTTGAGCGACTGCATCTGCACTTTTTCATTGGTGCGATTGGCAATGAACTCGCTGTTGACGGCGTCGGACAAGGAGAAGTCTACGTTCTCGGACACCAGCCGGGGCATGTTTGCGCTGCTCCGCAGCCTTTGCGTCTTCGCCGCGTAAATGTTCGGAGCGCACGACAGACCGTAGGACAGCCGGGAGGAGCGCACCGCGCTGGGGGACAAGCGGCTGGAGTAGCCGCTCCTGCTCACAACTCTGTCCCCGCCGAACATCTTTCTGTAGGAAGAACTTGGAGCTGATCTCTGAGACATCGCTCTTGAATAATGTGCGGGCAACACTTCAAACTTGCGTTATTACCGACTGCTGCACGCTGGGGGGGGAGAACAGCGTCGTCTTAATCCATGTCCCATTTATAGTCTCCTCCTTATGCAAATTACTTTTTGAGTGACACATTTGAAAATCCAATCAGAAAAGTGGAACACTTGGAAGGTTGCCTTTCAAATCCAGATCCAGATCCTGAAACTCGGCCCCAAAGCTTCAATAGAGAGAAATCTGGATTTGCAAACAAATAAAAGATTTGCAAACAAAAGTAATGGATTTGCAATAAAAAAAATACATTATTATCTATCAACATCATTATTTTTGGTTGCAAATCCTTTTTTTTTGTTTAATTGCATAAAAAGAAACAATTTTCTCTCCATAAGTTTCCACCACCACCACGGAAACTCATTCATTTTGACTTCTGGACCGAGTAAAAGCTGTAGTGACATCATCAATATTACTTCACTCGCTTGATTGTGCCTCATGGCGAGTTTAAAACGACCTAATTAAAATTACCTCTGAAATGTGTTCTTATACTATTTAGAATCATTTGTTTGCCATCAGTAGCTTCTGAGTTATCAATTAAAAGAAAAAAAGTTTATTATGAGACAGCCTTGCCTGTGTCAGTCACATAGACAGAGAGAGGAATGCTGGGATTGTCACACACAGAGCAGGGGATTGTGTATTGCTGATCTGTCACATATCTGCAGTAACAGAATGCAGACCGTGAGCTGTAATTATGTTATGTAGCCCGGTGTCTGCCAGAGCTACAGTTTAAGCCAAATAATTCCCATTCCTGGCAATGTTTGGAATTTAGCATTTGGTCCTTTTATATCAGTTGCTGAAGTTTCTGTTTCTCTCCAAAGCGACAGCACAGCTGGGAAGAGCATTAAAATGATTGTAGAACAGGACTAGAATGAGAACCAAATAAGATTCAACATTAATCAGAATCTGGTGGGATGGAGGAACAGATAAATGAAATCTTGCTCCTTGGTCTCATTGCTTAAAAACTGCAGGATCTGGGCAGTAAAAAGACATCCTTTGTTGCATCTCCCATGATGATGAATCACAGATCCGCGTGCCGGTAGCCATAGCGATCATCCACAACATAATTTTGCCCAAGCTCAAAGCAACAGAGGGACGGATTCAGGGCCACCCCTCTTCATAGATGAAGTCCTATCTTACATCAACAATTTGTTTTGTCCAAAATGTCCTTAATAAGTATGATCTATCTATATATATATATCTGTCTGTCTGTCTGTTGTCTTACTTGAACTTGTTTTTCTTCATCATTTGTTTGAGTCTGATGGGCTTCTTTTTGGGCCGTGATATAAACAGACTCAGTGTAGGGAGCGCTACAACACAATGAGCTTGTCGCGCCTCATTGAAGTGAATCTAAATGTGCAAAACTAAAAGGCTGCAAGCCTTGCCATGGGCCCCGGTTAGCTTTCATCAACTTTGAGTGCAATGTCAAGTTACTTTCAGTGGCGGCAAGTGCAAAAAAGTGTAAAGGAAAATGCTATACTCATCTTTTACCTTATATTCCTTTTTTATAACACTTTAGCTGTTAAAGACTAGAGCTGTTGCGTTAAATCGTTCTTTTTTTTTGCCTTGTGACCAAACATCTTTTTTTGGGGTCATTCTTAAATTTCACATGACTGTGAGTTCTTAGTAGCTCCATCAAAGACACATTTATATTATGAGAATGTTTCTGTCTGACATGCAAATGATTGATTTACTTTTTCTTTAGTGTACTGGAACTTAAGCTCCCACTATTCTGTCAGTCGTCAGCAGGTTGAGCAGAGCAAGGATGTGTGTTCATTTCAGGGAATGGGCTATTTTCCAAATCTCCATGGTGACTGGCAAAACCAATGGAAAGTATCCAGAACGTTCAGACCTCTCTGTCACGCTTGCCCTCATTATCTCCCTCTTTCTTTGTGTCTCTCCATGCATGGGTTTGCAGCGAGTGATTGGTGCATAAACAGGGAGGGGAAGTAGGGAAATTGTGTTTTTCCAAAATCATTCGAATAACATTGTCATACGATATGTCAATATTTATATATATATACACCATCGTATCTTCAAATGACTAGCTTTTATATTTCCTCAGACTTATTTCAAGGATAATATCCTCTGAACAAACCTATTTCCAGTCTGTCAGAGACAATCACATCACAACTGTCACTTCCATATGCCTGACTGCACCAGAGGGCACGTCCCAGCTGGGGGTGACACTTTCTCTTCTCTGTGGCCTGTCCTTCCTCCAACTGAGTGCTGGAATTGGAAATGAAAACTGTATAGAAATAAGAATTAATTTATATAAAGCTATACATTTGACACCATGACATGATGATTTAAAGCGATTTGGAAGACATTTTAAAGAGCTGTATAAGAGCATGTAGGAGTATGAGTATTGGCTACAGGAGTTTGGACTTTGCCATTGTGTTCCAGGAATAAACCAAATATTTTAAGCTAAAGGAGAATTCAGAATTCACGTGGTTCTCTGAGTTAGTAACATTTAAAAAAAAAAAACAGAAACAATAATCAAATGTCCCAACAGATGGGAAGATGCTTCTGGGAAAACATTAGATGTGGGATTATGTTCACCAGTTCAATTCTCAATTAGAAACAATTAGTAGGAAACACAGTTTTACTGTTAGATTATGTTTATTTCATTTCACAAAACACAAGATTTCTTTAAAAAAATAAAATAAAACTGGTGTTATGTACTGCTTTCTTTCCAGAAATTGGACCTCCTTATTTAGTTAGCCCATCATACAGTCGTTACTATTGTGCTTAGTCATGAGACATCCTTCGTGGTTCTGGGCGGCGCTTTTCAGGGAAGGGTTCAAACAAAAATTATATTATATTGAGCTACATTTTGGAGCATACTTGGAACTCAAACTCAGAGCTTTTGATCTTTACCGCAACACGTTAATCTTTCTTATTCAAGTCGACCAACTTCATAAAAGTGTTATAACTATTTCTGCATGGCAATAAAAACATTTTTATTGAATATTGAATATCCTTAATGCTGAATTAAAAATGTGTAATGTGTCCTGTTGTCACTTTTGTATTGAAAGTTTTCAAATGACATTCTGTTGTCCATTGTTACGGTAAGAACATGAGAGGAACTGAAGAAAAACAGAGGTGAATACTACAGTATCAACATCTGTATTAGAAAGTAGTCATCTCTCAGTATACACTGCAATATTCCGGAGGAAAAAAAAAACTAACCCTAAAATAGAAATATAATAAGCTATAAAATTTGATTTTTATTGGTACATATACATTTATATAATGGACTGTTTTTTTCAATGAGAAAACAGTGACTTATGATAATAAACAATAGTGTTATGCACAAGTAAAGAAAAATGCTTTTTTATTTGTTGACATTGTTACATTTAATTTAAGTCCTGCAAATGAAATGATTAATGTAAACTGAAATTTGTAACACCGTATAACATACATAAGAGGCACAATTCTCCACAGTCAAGTAACACATTCTTACTATAAATGTTGTTGTTGTTGTTATTGTTTTGTGAGTATCTGACAAAATTCAAAAGATCTACAGCTGCATTAGAAATAAATATCCTTGCCAAAGACTAAAACTTTTAGTTTATCGGTGAATCATAGTATCCTGTGATCAGAGTATGGGACAATATTGGCAACATCTCACGCGAAGTGGATCTAGAGAATCCTGGGCTTGTAGTTCAGCCCCTCTTCCACTAGATGTCCTTCTTGCCTGTGTCACAGCTGAGGACTCACCTTCAGGATGCACTTTTCTGTCTGGAGCTTTAAACTCAACCGATGCAAATGAAGACAGGCTGCCATTTTTATTTGCCCAGGTTTTGGAAGTGTCAGTCTTAGGTGACACACGGAAGCCCTTCCCTTTGACAATGCTTGTGTCTTTTTTGCCATTTTTGGAACTGGACTCATCCAAAAACGGGTCTGAATCGCTCCCATGTGGCAAGTTGTAGTAGGTGCACTTTGGAGTTTGAGGCTTTGCCTTCTCCTCAAGCTCTGAGGAGGATATGGCAGCAAGAGGGTTGAGCTGGGTTTTAGAATGACACGGGGACTCCTCGCTGGTGTCCCCCTGACCCGTATCTAGAGAAGAAGTATCCACAGGGTCATACATTCCCAGGGCGACCGGTGGAGATTTTCGGATGAGGTGGTTCTCCTTGAGCAGCCATCTACCTTGGTCGATCAGTATTCCATCAGTTGAGTCTTTGTCTAAGGTGAAGAAAGTGCCTCTTTCAGCCTCTGCGGCAGCATCTGTCTTCTGTGAGCTTCCAGAACTGGAAAAAGACAGATCCTTCCCTGAGGCTTCAGCAGCTGGATCAAAAGAAGAGACGCTGCCTTCACTTTTTGTTCTAGAATTTTGCAAGAATTCCAAATTGCTTGCAATAGACAGGTCAGATTTAGAAGTCTTGTGTCTCCAGCACAGAGAAGGATTCTCTGAAAGCTCTTCTGCGCTGTCTGTAACGATACCTACAGATTCCCGAGTCTTAAATCCACCACTCTCAGATGTTTCTGGCCTGTAATCAGATAAATCTGAGGTGTTTGGGCTTGGGAGGCACTTCAGACCATATGAACTATCCTCTCTTTCTTTTTGAAGAATCTTTGCAGGTGCAACTCGAGGATTAGCAGGCTCTAGTCTGACAATGCCCTCGGCGTCATACGTGAATGTCAGAGAAGAGGACTGTAGGGCAGAGTTAACAAAGTCAAGTAACTGCTGGGATATTTCCACTTGGTGTTGCAGACTGCTGAATATTTCCTTATGATGGCCCCCTCCCTCATCTGTTTCCGGGCCATCAACAGTGTCTGTTACATCGCTTTTATCATCCTCATACTGGTTCTCAGGGGAATGTTTGGTTGGTGATTCAGAGTCATGTTCTAGCATCGTCTCTAGATTTGCTTCCTCCTGAACGCTACTTTGCTGGGCCTCCTCTTCACAATCAGTTTCACCAGCAATACAGTCTGTATTGTCAGAAAAGCTTTCCTCCTCTACCTCATCCTTTGTTTCTTGCTCTTGCACCCGTTTGAACCCCTTGTTTAACTCACTACTTTCATTATTTTCTCTTTCTTCTCTGTCTAGCATGTGCTCACCTCCCATTTCTTCAACGTGTTTCTCCTCTAAAACCTGTTTGTCTGTGGTGGATTCTTCTTCAGCCTGGTTTTCTATACTATCCTGCTCTTTGCTTTCTTCATTCTCGTCTGTATTCATAGTTTTATTCTTAACATCAACATCTCCACCATCCTCCACCTCCTCTAATTCATTTTCTTCCGCCTCCCCATTGTTTTCCTCACACACCGCCTTTGTTTTGCCTTTTTCCTCGCCATCCTTCTTTTCAGCATCTTCTTTATCATCTCCTTCGATCACCTCAGCCCTTTCCCATTCATCCTCCTCCTTATGAGCCGCATCCTCTACATCTTTCTCAGAAGCTGCAGCTATCTCTTTTTTCTCCTCCTTTTCCTGTTCTACATGTTCTACATGTTCTACTTCCTCTTCCTCTTCTTTGACCACAGTAAACTCTGTAATTCTCTCCTCATCTTTGCTCTTGGTATGTTCCTCTGGTTTCTTCTCTAAATCATCTCCTTCTTCTTCCTCCCACTCCTCTCTTGCAAGTCTCTCCTCATCTGAAACATAATTTGTTTCTTCAACCACTTCTTTTTTTAACTCAAATTTCCCTCCTTCTTCTTCTTCTTCTTCACTGTTTTCCTCATCTGCCTTAAAACCATCATCCTCTGTTTCATTGGTCTCTGTCCTCTCAACATTTGCTTCTTCAAAACTGTCATCCTGAGTTGTTTCTTCATCTTCGTCATCCAGTAGTCCCTCCTGTGTTTCCTCTTCGGTCTCTCCTATTTTTAATTCCTCCCCATTTTCTGTCATTTTTTCTTCTCTCCCTTCCTCTACCTTCTCAACAGTTTCCGTATCCTCTTTACTTCCTTTTTCTGCTTCCCATTCTTCACCTTCCCTGTCATCCATTTTTTCTTCAGTCACTGCCTTTTCTTCTGAGACTTCCTTCCATTCTACTTCTCCCGTTTCTGTCTCTTCACCATCATTATTTATCTCTTTTATATCTTCATCCTCTTTGTCATTAACCCACACCAGTTCCTCCTCTACCTCCACCTGTCTTTCGTCTTCATTTTTGTTTTCTTTTAACTGTTCATATCTCTCTCGCTTTGATATTTCTGTTACATCATTGCCTGCTTCATGAAATTTATCGGGTACTCTCTCTGACTCCATCATCATCTTGCTCTGTTCATCATCATCATTACCCTGTTTTATCTGAGTAATGTTCTCAGTTGTGCAGGCTGTATCAAGCTCTGGGAATTCTTTTATTTTGTTGTCATTTGCACCCGTAGACTTTCCAATTTCTTCATCAGAATCTAACAAGTTGCATTCAGTATTAAGAAAAGTGCTCTTATCTGCTCGGTAAAAACATTTAGCATCCCGGATTGTTGACAAAATTTCTGTTTTGAGATCTTGTGGCATATTCAGCTCTTCCATCAGCTCATCAATAACCGTGAGGTGATCTTCAAATATATCTTCCGAGACAACATCCTGGGCAATTTCTGTCTCTGAAAATTTGGAAGGAATCGGTTCATTTTCAAGCCTTTGCCTCAAAATCTGAAAGTCCATCCAGCGTTCTTTGAAATGAGAGGACGCTGTATTTTGCAGATCTGCCAAACTTGCACTCTGCTCTTTCATGTCCTTGATGGCAGAAATCTTTTGCAGAGCTTCCACTATGCGCATGGCCTCAGATGTGCTCCTTGATTTGTTGCCTGTTAGATCATCTCGAAGAGTCATCACTGATAAGAATGACAGGAAGGCTTTACATGACGAGCCAAACACTGAAGCCACCTGTATTGGGAAATCTGGAAGATTATTGGACTGCACAAGACTCGGTATTGCGTTGGTGTTAGATTCCCATCTGATGTGCTGGATGGTAGAACAAAGTTTTTGGAGGACAGATTTTATTTTTTCTTTGCGTCTGAAAATGTTGGACGTCGATGAAGATATTTCATTGTCAGAGTTCATTGTCAATCCATTCTCTTTGTATACAGGATCTACTCTGACACTTGGCATTGAACCACTTGAACCTTTCGCATGTTGTGCATTAAGCACCAAAGAACAACAAGGCGGTGCTGATAAACAAGAAGCTGATTCCTTGGCAGCATCGCCAGATGATGGATAATGCTCATCTACATTATTCTGAATCAGATGAATATCTGATTCAGAATCACCACCTATGTGAAACACAGTCTTTGTCTGGGGTCGTGATTCGTCATCTAGGGGGACCTCGGTGTACAGTGTTGGGTCTGGGTTGACTTTCTCCAGCCAGTCCTCGACATATTGGTGAACTTCAGAGGGTGAAGGATTGAGAGAAGGTTTAGAAAAACTCACGCTCAATTCTGAAGACTTTTTGGGTGATAATTTTCTTTTGTCAGTCATAGATTTGGGCTTGATAGTGTTCTTGTTGCCTGGCGAGAGCGATGCTTTGGGTTGTAAAATGTCTGACATGTTCTTCTTCATCTGGGGCCTCCTAGTTGGAGTATTTACATTATGGCCATTGTCTTTAGCAGCTGTTTCATGTATATTCTCTCTCTGAGGTGGGGTCCTTTTTACATTTCCGATATTGGCTAATAGGGATTGCTCTTTTCTGGGGGTCTTTCCATCTTTACTCACTTTCCTAATTTGAGGCTTCCCAGGTCCTGTACTATTTTGACCACTTCTAGCAATTGAACTCAAACTCTTTTTTCCCAAACTGACATTTCTGTGGAGTTTGTCTATAGATAAGTGTGGGCTATATTTTGAGGTATTTATTGCACTTTTCCTTTGCTTTTTATCCAAGCTGCCAGTTAAAGTTGAGCTTTTTGGATTCCGAGAGGTGTTTGTCGACTTTTTCTTCCTCACGCCTTTCGAAGGTTTGACATTTTTCAAAGTCTTCTGCATGTTTGATTCATTTATGGCGTCTTTTTCATCCACCAAAGACAGAAGTTTTTTTGTCTCCTGCTTTACAATTAGTGGCTCTGAAGACAATGAGAGCGTCTCTTCTTTATGTCGTTGTAGTGACTCAGTCGGATCTATATCTATATCGCAATCATTGCTGTATGAACATGGCCCTGAAACAGTGAATGGCTTTTGCTCAGGCGTTGAAATGGAACCATGCAAAGATGCACTGTCTGTGTTATAGTCTTCATTTGCAAAGTAGTTGTCATGGCATCCTTGACTCTCATAAATATGCATCACAGTTTCTGTAACCTCCATCCTGTTATTCCGTATTTGAAGGACTTCAGCGACTCCAGATGTCCTGATGGAGGAATGGGAGTCTTTCTTGCTCACTCCTGCAGACACAGTTTTGCTAGGTTTAGGGATTGGCCTGTTACTGCTGCTGATGTGTCTGACAAAACTGTATCCCTCTCTTGCCTCTACATCAGACGCAGTCTTCATGTGTGCGTAACGCCCAGTGATACTCTCTTGAACCTCTGACTCTGTCACTGTTTTAACACTTTCAACAGATGCCTTTTTATTGACTTGCCGATGACCTGGCATAGGAGTGCGTTTGAAGACTGTTTTTGCTTTACCCAATGCCGTGGAAATGTAACCCTTGAGTACTTGGTCACTGTTAAAGTTGACATCCTGTTCAGAACCACCGGGATAGTTCTCCTCTTTCCTTCGATCTTCATTCACACAAGTGGAGTCTTTGGCAAAGGTGCTGTTTGAGTCTGGCGAGCTGCTGTGTGACTCGGTCATCGAGGCACAAACTGTCCTCTTACTAAGGCCGGAGCGACTGAGCGTGGTAGTCCAGTGGAGCATCTCCTCCTCTTTA